>NW_026855555.1:0-30989 GCF_026571515.1 Ruditapes philippinarum
ACAAGCGGACAGGATTTTCAATGTTAATGTCACTGTGACCTTGACCTTGGAGCCAGCCATGCGGAACATGCGTTCTGCACGTCATCTTGATGTGGTAAACATTTGTCTGAAGTTTCATCAAAAATTCTTCAAAGGGTTGAAGAGTTACAGAGCGGACAGGATTTTCAATGTTAATGTCACTGTGACCTTGACCTTGGAGCCAGCCATGCGGAACATGCGTCTGCACGTCATCTTGATGTGGTAAACATTTGTCTGAAGTTTCATCAAAATTCTTCAAAGGGTTGAAGAGTTACAGAGCGACAGGATTTTCAATGTTAATGTCACTGTGACCTTGACCTTGGAGCCAGCCATGCGGAACATGCGTTCTGCACGTCATCTTGATGTGGTAAACATTTGTCTGAAGTTTCATCAAAATTCTTCAAAGGGTTGAAGAGTTACAGAGCGGACACAATTTCGTTTGACGCCGCCATCCGCCCATCCGCCCATCCGCCCATCTGCCCATCCGCCCATCCGCCCATCCGCCCGCCATACCCCAATCTAATAACCAGGATTTTCAAAATTGAAAACCTGGTTAAAAATAAAATGTAGTATGTTGGGAAACATTAGAGCAGAAACGTCATAACCATAGGCTTATTTTGTTTTACAAAATTTAATACGTCATTAAATACCTGGCTTCGCCTATACCAGATTCCACGAACACTCGCTACAAGGCACTCAAATTACGCAAGTGATTTATCAGCAAGAACATCATTTTACTTTAATTATTTCTTCCCAACTGCCATGCATGAGTGGAACAACCTACCCCCTAAACATACGAAATTTGCCAACACTTTTACAGTTCAAAAGTTATCTACAAAGTTACAAAACAACTTCTAATATGGTGATAGGAAACTCAAACTATTACACGCAAGTTTACGCACAAAATGCAGCTCCTTAAACTATCACCTTTTTCTGAGTCAATAATTTTCTACACCGATATGTGAGGGCGGGCAAATGGAAACTAATTTACACTTTTTTTAATTGCTCTATTAACGCATATAGACAAAATGTGTTTCAAAGAAAGTCTTAACAATTTCAAAATTAATCTTTATATTTTTCTTTTTGGCAACCCAGATATCCCTGATACAGATAATGCCACTATTTTCAAGTATGTTCATATTTGCATATCCAAAACAACACGATTTCTCTGATCTAATTGTATGACATTCCTCTCCTTTTCTTAACTAGAACTATTTCGCTACTTAATTGAGCCACGTCACGACAAAACCAACATAATGGGTTTGCGACCAGCATGGATCCAGACCAGCCTGCGCATCCGCGCAGTCTAATCAGGATCCATGCTATTCGCTATCAGTGTCTACTTGTTATAGGGTCTGTAAGCGAACAGCATGGATCCTGATCAGACTGCGCGGATGCGCAGGCTGGTTTGGATCCATGCTGGTCGCAAACACATTATGTTGGATTTGTCTTGACGCGGCTCATTCAATAATTGTGTCGATTATATCCGATCAGGATCCATGCTGTTCGCCTACCAACCCTATAACAAGTAGAGAAACTAACAGCGAACAGCATGGATCCTGATCAGACTGCGCGGATGCGCAGGCTGGTCTTGATCCCTGCTGGTCGCAAACCCATTATGTTGGTTTTGCCGTGACGCGGCTCAATTATGTTTTTATTAGCTACAACACAACATTGAAACAGTAATTTTCAGTCAGTTTAGATTGCTATATAGTTTCTTACTTGTTACACATTTTCGCATTTATATTATTCCAAAATGTTCCCGATTTGTCATACCGTTTTTATATGGTACAAAACTCGACACATTATAACAGTACACTAAAAAGGAGAGATATTTTAAAAGTCTTAGTCTTCCGTTTCAATCCTCTTCTTGAATATAAAACTTTTTTTTATCTGTATTGTAAATCAATATTCAAACAATGAACTTAAGTTTATTTTATCTTAATAACGTCCCATCTGTTTTCATCATTTAACTTATCTGATTGACACAATTGTCTTGCACACAAGCTCAGTAATCTAAAAAGCCACACATCAAAGGTGATATTTTCCACACTTTTTTTCCTGGGACTTAATTCGTTATTACAAAATATTGATTCGTATTTACGAAATATTAATGCTTAAATACAAATCAATTTTTCGTTTTTTTCGAAGTAAATCCTGTGTTTAAACGGAATCGCAATTGGCAATAGCCTTTTTTCTTGTCGGCTCAATACCTTGATACCTATGGCATTTGCTGAGGGGAAGGGTTAGTGAGGCCCTGACCAGTAAATGACACATTTTGAATTTTGGGTCAGTCGTCATTGGTCAAGGTCACAATGACCTTGATTTAATAATCACGCAGGGCTTTTCCAGCTATTTTGGAAAAAGGTCCTTGGTTTAAATTTTGGTAAAACTATGTTCCATTTTTTTGAGAATTTTTCAGAAAAGAAAAGCTACCTTACAGATGGGTTTTAAAGAGGCTGGCCACCAGATGACAGCAAAAATACAAACATTTTAAGGGTTTTGGTAATATTTTGTTAATATTTATAATTAAGTTCCTGACTACTTATAAGTCAGGTAAATACAGTATTTATAAACTTGAAGATAATTTTATTCAAACATGGATGTCTGAAGTTGAAGCGTCACCCAGGGCCGACAGATATAAACTTTTCGCTACTTTCGGTTTTTCGAAATACATAGAACAAATCAATATTAGTAAATACCGAGCTGCTTTAACAAGATTTCGTTTATCCTCACACAGATTGTATATAGAAACCGGCAGATGGCATAAACCGCATCCGATTCCAAGAAATGAACGCAAATGTATCTTTTGTAACACACTAGAAGACGAATTTCATTTTCTTTTAGAATGCGAATTATATAAAGATTTAAGAATTAGATATATAAAACAATATTTTCGAAAAAGACCGAATATTCCAAAGTTTGTTGAACTTCTTTCCAGCGACCAAAAACAAATAAATACCAATCTTGCCATATACTTATTTAAAGCCATGGAACGCCGTAGCATAGTTTTATATTAAATGTGCGACACTTTTCTCCACAAAATATATTTTTACATTTTTCTCTTGTGGAAGACTCTATTTTGATATATTAAATAATATTTTTGTATACGTGTGCATGTGTGTGTGCGCGTGCGTGTGTGTGTGTGCGTGTGCGTGTGTGTGCGTGTGCGTGTGTGTTCGTGCGTATGCGAAGTTTAATACTCATGTTTAATACTCATTGTTTATTTTCAAAATCTTGTTGACGATGTTTAAAATAGGTGTATAACTGTTTGAAAATTTGAGAAGATTTACATAAAAGCATTTATGATACTGTTTTTTTTTTCAAAATCTTATTGAAGATGACTATAATAGGTGTATAACTGTTTGACAATTTTGAGAAGATTCACATAAAAGCATTTATGATACTGTTGCTCTTATAGTTTGCAAAATGATAATGATTGCATGCAGTGATGATTAATATTTTTTTACAATTTCATGCATTTATGCTGATTTATATAGAACTGGACCGCCACTGATTATTTTGTAAAAAAACCTGTATTATATGTTTGTATATATGTACTCACAGGCATTTGCCTTTTGTTCAATAAAATTATTCATATTCATATAAATGCTTTTTCTTAAGTCGTGTACCTTAACGTGACCTTGTAACAGTACTGTATATAATTTTTAACAATCGCCTGACCAACATTCTTGTAAACTTTCAGGCTTACAAGTGAAATACTTTCTGAGCTATGCATGAACAAGTTGAAACTTGCAAATTTATACTACTGTAATTCGATGGCAATAACTCTTACAAAACTGAATCAGTGATGTGAATCATTATTCCTGTAATTTAGTGATGTTGATCATTATTCCTGTAAAGTTGGGTTGATTCTAGCTGAAGCACTCAAGGAACAAATAACAACATAATGAAACGGTTTTTACTAAGTCAAGGGAAATAACTACAAATACTGGAAAAATCCACAAGCGAAACCCCAGGTGCAAAACTAAATATGCTGAGCAACCTTTCCGTAAGGTTTAATTACTCTATGTCAAATACTTTTTGAGTTACATGCCACACAAGTTGAAAACTGCAAAATTTTACTTAGTCAAGGGCAATAACTCTAAAAATACTAAAAATATCCAAATGAAAATACCCAGGTGCATATTACACATGCTGATCATCATTCCTGTAAAGTTTCATGACTCTAGGTCAAATACTTTCTTAGTTACGTGCGACACAAAAGAGAACGGACGGACCGAAGGACGAACGGACGGACGGACGGACAAGGGTAAATCTAAGTGCCCGCCACTAAAGTGGGGGCACAAAAATGAACCATGCTTTTATTAATCATTTTATTCCAAAATTTATGAATATATGATAAATTCATAATCTAAACGTTTTTAGCGTTTTGACAAAAAACCAAAATATGTTTATATTTAAATTATATTATACCTGTTATTATCATCCATTCATAATATTCAAGAACAGAGTATCTGAAAGTCCTTAAGCCTGTTTTGATTCCTCCAGTCACTGTATTACGTTACTGTTTGGAAGCAAAAACATTTTATTTGTGGGACGTACATAATTTACAATATTTTTGTAAAGTGTGATATACTTCAACTGAAACAGTTTTTTCTTCCATTACTGAATTAATTAAATACTATGTGTATATATCACTATAATGATATAATGAACATTGATCGGTTAATGTCAAACAATTCTGCATCCTCTTGAACATGTTTTTTGTTATTGCCTATATTAAGAGCTAAACTGGATACGTTTTTTGTCGTAAGGTATTACCAAGGCTGTAATTATAGTCGTTGTAGTATCTACTACTTTTTGAGATGAACTTATCGATCCCGTCGAGATTTACTTACTCAGGCTCTTTCCCGGCCAACTGCCAATAACTGAATGGGAAGCCTATTGGTTTTTTCCCTTTTCAACTTTATCTCCTCAAGTTTTCAACGCTGGGTTTTGGTGCGATACAACTGTACGCTGTTAGAGGTTCGAATGTTTTCATTATCACATATGTTGTACATGTTTTCCTATGTATATACTAAGAGATCTACTATATATATATCTCCGTTTTAGGATTTCTGATAAAAAGTTTTTATATCTTCTTCTTTCCTTATTGATTTACTTCAAATCAAAGTTTCGTATCACCATCTATATAAGTGTTACTATTTGGACTTAATTTTGATAATTTGATATTTAGATATCTACCTGTGATAATTCGCAGTTGGAAAACGTAACGTTTACTCTAAGATCTTAGGTAACTATATTTCTTGTCATCCTTAATTTTTAACAACGTTTATAGTTACTGTATCTTCATTCCAAAAATATGTCGCCCTTCACAACAACAAGAGTCTTGTTTTTTGTACTGTGTGTTAAGTTTCTTTTCCTGTAGTCTAATTTATTACTGCAGAATCTACGCAATTTCATAATGTAAATAATTTTCCACTTTCGTTTATCTATGATATGTTTGATATTTCATTTTGCTCTTGATATTGATTAGGCAATACTGTTTTCCTAGAAATTTTTTCGCACTTATTAAGTCAGCGCTTTTTCACCTATTCTCACAAGATAGGCCCATCTTACATAGACCAAATGTTAGAAATTGAACTTGTTTTGTACTAATGTTTTATGACATAAGAAGTTAAACAAATATGTATTTGGCATACTGGCAAAGTTACAGCACTCAAACACGATTATTATCGAGAGCACAGTCTCTGAAGCAAATTGAATACTTTTGCAAAGCGTAATTTACGTTACCTTTACTTAAAATAAATCAATGATTATTTTAAAGTTATTTTGATATATACTATTTACGCACTTGATACGATTAGTCACTTTGATAAATAATTTTTCACGGTAACATAACATATTTCATGCACTGGTCTTTATAATACTGTACACTTAGCTTCAACTTTGTCCTTTAAATTAGGTTGAGTACTTCCGGAAAACATATTCATCAGTAATAAAAGTTCCATAAACAAACTCATTGTTGTGGTTATTTTGCTGATCTTAATATGAAATATGAGCATCAAATATCAAGATTAAAACAATTGTTGACTTCAAAATATATTTTGTATGTAGCATTAAACAATACAAATACAACTATCAAATATCAAGATTAAAACAATTGTTGACTTCAAAATATATTTTGTATGTAGCATTAAACAATACAAATACAACTAGGAAATTGTAACGTAGATTACAAAGTATGCACCTTTAACTTGGCAACATTAAAAGTTAGAAGTTGAAGTTAAAATGAAAGCCAAGTTTTATTTTCTGCCTTTAAATGAACTTGTATGTAACGATAAATAATGTGTTCGTCGACTGAGACAATATAACGAAAGGTTTATACTCAAACATACTCATTTATACATTTCTATAAGAAACTTATAGCTGAAGGCCACAAAATACTTTGTAAATGAATTTAAACAGTATGTTTTATATCATATATACAAAATGTAACAAAGTCTATGACCAGGTTTTAAAACTTTTACTTTAACATCAAATAAAACAAATGAACAAAGAACAAGAATTAACTGTAATGGTAACGTAGATTACCTCATATTGAGGATGAATAATGTGTCCAAAAATAAAATGTTAATGTCTTATTTAATGCTCTAGAAAATCATTCGACTCTAAATGAAAATATAAATGTCTGATCTAAAACATTATTTTATTCTTCAAAATGAGATTTATTTAAAGTCAAACAACAATGACTTTGGTGCAAACAAAGCTATTGAATCAGTTCTTTAAAGAAGATATCTTTAATTCAATCATACTAATCTCCTCCTCTTGTATGGTAAATGAGCGCCCACTACGACCGACTTTAGATGGTTCTTCTATGCAAAGTAGAACATCTTCAAACTTGACCCATATCTCATCAGCATTGTTCGGCCATATGAAGGTTGGTAATTTCACCCCTCTACATTTCAGTCGTTGCATGAATGAAACGAGGCAATCATCATCAGCGTTGTCAACTTCCTTAATCTGCCCAATGTGCCACTCATGATCATATATCACTGCAACCCATCTCCCAGAATCTAATTCCAAGTTTATCTTTAAGGATAGTTTATCACGTGAATCAATATTTTCTTCTTCACACTTTTCATGTTCTGATTCCTTTTCAGGTTTTCTTTTTTCCCTCAGGAGTAGATTTTCCTCAAAACTCAACGTGGAGTGATCCATTTATACAATCTACACAATAACATGATGTTGTTTGGGTGTGTACGACTCCTTTGAAACTCCTTTGACATGATGTATTTTCATAGTACCTTTAACTGGACAAAGTATTTTATTGATCACTTCCAATTCTTCTCTGCTCTTGTTACATTCGTCTGGTTTAACTAATATGTATTTTGCTGTCTTGTGACCTTCTTTGGCCCATTTATAGAAGTCTGTTGCATCTTGAATGGACGCTTTACCCTGTCGTATGCTTTGGTCAGCCATTTGCTTTGCAGTTCACCTATGCCGTCACAGGCGCCCTTTCCATAACCGGATTCAAAATAATTCCAGTCCGCTTTGGGTCCAAGCAGCTCATCATGGTTACTGGTTATAAAGAAAGCTGTTTTTGTTTCTTATACTGTGAGCTGGGTCTATCTGTCCAGTAGTAAACCTTACGTAGGTTGCATTTGAGAGTTTGCTTCAAGTCCAGAATAAGTTTTTTGATAAAAGTATACACTGAGCCAATATTATGGCCAATATCATCAGTTACAAATACGTAGTTTATGTGTTTAAGCTCCCCGTTGTCTCTAAAATACACCACAACTGGATGAAGCGTAATAGAATTCTGGTTCCAGTACGCACTCTGGACCTCGTCGGCAGCTGTGCAAGAGAAATTTTTGGCAAAGTCCATATGTGCAAGTACGTGGCCATCAGGGAGATTTTTCTTTAAGTCACCAATAGCTTTGTATTGTTGCTTTACTAAAAGAATGTGATGTGACACCATGTTTTGGTGTCTTTGACAAAGGCATTGATTACGCGTAATATACCTTGTAAGTGAAATTGACTTTGGCCGCATGCGACAGAAAGTACTGAATGATATTTTCTCTTCTGTCTCTGACATGTATTTCATGTGCAAAAAAAGTCAAATTGTCATTCAAGACACGTTTCTGTAAGTACTCCTTTTCTATCTTTACCTTGTCATTTTTACCAGACAGTAGTCTACTGTTGTCATCTCGTTTAAGGAATTCGACCACTCTGTTTGCGATTTGCTCTCTTACAATTGGTTGTTTGACTTGACGAGGAACTTTGTCACATTTCTTTGACCCATTGAAATTTGTTTTCCGGTTGATACCTGTGTTCTTGTTTAGAAGTGATTTTAGTTTATACTTTTTTATTATCTTACCAGATAATATGTTTGCAATCACTTTTCGACCCTTTTTGCCATTATCTTTTCTAGCACCACTGACCTCTTCAGCTAAAGCACTTCCCAGCAGTAACATCTTACGCACTTTCCGTGGTACTTTCCTTGGGGTAACACCACCCTCTCTTAACTCTTCTGCTACTCTCTTTCTTGGTGTACTTTGTCTTGGTGATATTGGCATCATCTCATTTTCGTTAACACTACTATTACAGGAAGAAGGCGTTGGTTGGTCATCTGTCTTTTTCTTGAGACGCTGATACCTCTTTGAAACAGTTTTGTACCTTTTCTGAAGGCTTTCATTTTGAAATTTCAATTTTTCGATCTCTCGATTCTGTTTGGAAACTACTCTACTTACTCTTCTTCTTGTTCTTTGTCTTGGATCGAAAAATGGAAGCTTAACAACTATTTTCGGGTTTGGTGTGCTCGATTTGACACCATTTTCATCATCAACAATCAATTTATCGTCTTCTTGCATACAGGTTGACTGATTTATTTGTTCTTGAGTTTCAAGCTCCTTCATTCTTCGTCTATATTTCTGGACATTTTTTCTCACCTTTTCTCTTCTTGTTGCTAGATCCTTTTTTGATCTTTTGACTGTTGGTACATAGTGAGACCTTGTTCTTTTTCTTTCTTTTTCAAAGTAGTTTTCTCCTTCAGATGCCTTTTTCCTCTCACGATAGGCTCGCTGTATTTCAGCTCGGGATTTACCCATACCTGCTGAAACAAAGAAAAAGTAATCTACGTTACCTATTTTGTAATCAACGTTACCATTTTTAGAAATGATTTAATTATACCTAAATTATACTATTTCTTTTAAAAATAAACATTTTTATCACATAAAACTACTATATAATGATCCACAATATAGGGACATGTTAAATTATTTGGAGAAAAACTACTTATTTGTGTTGCAGATAACACAAGATGATTTTTCAGTAATCTACGTTACCAACATTTGAATTACACTTGTAACACCTTTATCAAATTTTAGATGATCTGGTATTATGCTGATAACATAAAAGTATCTTTGTAGATATGTTGTAATAAAAATTTGTTGACAAAATCTTTTGGTAAGCAAAATTGGAGACTAATAAAAGATAGAAATGATATAAACTTAGTGGGCTATGTCACAAATATTCGCGACATATCTTTGAATTGATTAGGGTATTACATCAATTTTTTCGACATTTAAGATGTATAATTTAATTATTTAAAAACTGTAATTAAAAAATATTTTATTCCTTACCTTGATTCGTTTTCCTGAAGATAACTGGAACTTTAAGTGATATAGTTTTTCTGTACCGAAATTGCAGACGAAAATGACGAAACTAAGTGGCAAACTTAAAGGTCAGGGTAACGCATTGTAACACGGCCAGCGATTGGCTGAAAAAAAGTGCAGGGAAAACCGTATGAGTCAATTTATACATGAGGTGATTGGATGAAAGTGGGGTATTTTTAAGTATAAAAACTAATTAAAAAAGTAACACTACATTGTTTTCTGAAGAAAATGAAATATTTCATGAGTCTCTGTGATAATTTTGACTTGGATATTTGCATTTATAAAAAGTGTATGTCAGTCCTGTGATCAGCAGAAAATTTCAATGAAATGGGGGGTAATCCTCTTTGAAGTCATTTTGCAAAAAAATTTGGTTGGCTACCCCTATATAACAGGAACATTTTTATGTGTCAGGCATTTCATTCTGCTAGAAAAATTACCTCTTTAGCATGAAAACTCAATTTTAAGGTAGGATAAGGGACCATTTCTTATAATGTAAGTCTATGGAAATATCAATGTGAGTGTCTGACTAAAGAGAGGGAAATTGGAACTGTCATAATTCATTTGTTGTACTTTGTCTGCATTGATACGCCACGAAAAGCTGATATTTTGGAAGACATGGATGTATACAGCCTGTCTAGGTATAAAATTTCATTATTTCAATGCAACTGTTTGGTGTTTACAGCAGATAATGTGTCAAGGGGGTCAATCTACAAGCATTGTTTACATATGAAGAAGAGTATTATTGCTACTTAAAAGTTAATAATGGTTTGTGTTTTCTTTAAACAGTGAATTTGAGTGGTAATTAATTGGTGATATGTTGATGATGAATAATGTTGACCTTGGTCATTAAAAATATTTTTCAGATTTCAAAGAAATGCTGTACATTGGATATACACATGCCAGGTTTGAAGACTTATGTATAACTTGACAGGACCTGATGTAAGCACATTGGCCACTTTTGATGGGTGTTGCAGGTATATCAATACAAATGCATATTGTCAGGTTCAAAACTATTAGATTAATACTAGAAATAGTCTAGTTTGCTGTTTCGGTTAACTTTTCGACTTATTTTAGGGGCGGACATTTCTTCGCTCGGCACTAATATTTTTCCATTTTGCTCATATAATAACATAGAATGTCACAAATAAATTGCTTCTATGTCTGTTTCCCATATAAGAATGTTTTGTGTTTCATTTACAGGCATAGATAGCATAAAAGCTTCAAATAAATAGCATTTTAAAATTCTGTCTTAAAATTTACTTGGTTTCAGGGCATGAATATCAATACATACTTAGAAATTGAAATCCATTGAAAAATGTAGCATAATTAAAGTTAGGTAGCCTCTGAATAGCCTCTTATTATGTGGTTAAGATGCAAAATAGTGATTAGAATTTATTGTTTTCTATTTGGTTATATATATTAACACACTCACAATGTATAATGCCATAGTTTTTAGACTTTATGACTATTTAATGCATAATTGAATGAGCATCATAATGGCCAAGGGTAGAATTATTTTGTAGAAAAAGTTTTATTGATAAGTAAAAGTTGATCTACTTTTTCACAATCATATTAGGCACAATTATAACACAGCTTTAGTGTCTCTGATGTGTCTATAAACAGAAAAAGCACTTATTCTGGTAGATAAATGTACACAAAGGGTGTGATTATGCACAACTTCAGTGAATTACCTCCCTTTATTTATTGAGAAACTTAGATAAGTGCATAAATTCTAGTTTCTGGCTACCTAAATGAGAAGAAAATACACAATACTATCCATTCCAAGTACATTTTGGTCTGAAGAGGTGATTTACATGGTAAAACACCTGAAAGAAGGTTTCAATTGTCATATTTGGCTCCAAATGAATGCAAAAATGGCCCAAAAAATGGGTGTAGAAGTCAGATTTTAGGCTATTACTGTGCTGTTAAGTCCAGTGGAACTTGGTTTTTCCATATATTGCATTTTTTTTATCCATGTGAGAGAGAGACAAAATATGTATAAAGAATTTTGGCATTTTATTGACATTTTGGCTTGTATTTAAGACTATATAAGCAAATATTTGGAGTAGAAAAATACAGCAGGGGCAGTTTTTAAAATACCTAGTTACACCCAAAATGTTGCTATGTGTGTAAAAATAATGTGTAAATCCATAATCAGGTCACTATACAGTAGTTATTAAGTATGTTTGCTAAGCTAAATCTTCATTCAGGAAGTCTATTGGTAATAAAATGTTGAAATTTGGGTGAAAAATCACTTATTTTGTTATGGGTGGGGTGATAAAATTGCTCCCTGCTACATCCTTTTGTTAGAAAATTAGTATTTTGAAGCACTTCTGTAATGAAACAGTGTAGTTTTGCTATCTGAGTGATTTTATGGAAGTTGTTGCAAAATTGACTTCAGAATAATGAATTATGTATGAAAATCACATGCTAACATTCATTTTCAGAATATCCGGAATGCGACATAACGGCGCTTGTTAGAAAAAAGGGAACTTCAAAGTTTTAAATGACTTAAGAGTGGTGAAAATGCATCCATATAATTGGTAATTGTATATGCAACTTCATTTATTATTAGATATTAGAATACTAAACATTTAATATTCCCTTTAGGTCAGGGTAACGCATTGTAACACGGCCAGCGATTGGCTGAAAAAAAGTGCAGGGAAAACCGTATGAGTCAATTTATACATGAGGTGATTGGATGAAAGTGGGGTATTTTTAAGTATAAAAACTAATTAAATCAAAGCACTGAAAGTACTGTTGGAAGGAAATTTTCATAGAAATACCTAATGCGTGTGAATTAAAAACAAAGGAATATGTGCAAGCTTCAATCTACAGCTAGCTGATTTGATGACGTAAAATGTGACGTCATTGTTTCCGTTTTTGCACTACTCATGTTTTCAGTGGGGTGATAACTAGTTCTTTGCCCAGGGCCCCAAACCCATAAGTTGTGACACTCATAATCAGTTGAAATCATAGGCAATTCTGTTACTAATATAGTAATTAGTGAATTAATTAGATAAATACTACTGCATTAATTTATGCACACAAAGAACCACTCAGTTTTTGACCTAAATCGGCCATGACTTATATGACTACTTCATAGGAATTCAAAGACCATGCAATAAGCATTATTTAATCATAGTTAATGAAGAGACTTTTTATTTTAAACTCAAGGACAAGAAAAGCTCATCATGTGCTTACATTTGTAAGTTCTAACATAACTAATTGTGTTTTAGTATGAAATTGATGTACATGCTGTTAAAGTCATAGCAAAAACAAAGAACAATGATTTAAAATAAACTTTTATTGTCAAAACTATGCATAAAAGTAAAAATATATGTTATATAAAAAATAAATGATTAAATATATGGAGATAATGAAAATTTAGTTTTGTCAGATAAAATGTGTATTTAAAAGGAACTCCACTGAGGTTTTTTGACATGATGAGAATGAAATTTATTTTTCTAGATTAATGTACCACTTGATGTATGTTTTTGACCACTAATCTTTGAGAAAATTTCAGATCATTGCGCACTTCGTTTTCAAGAATAATTATTCAAATTGTAAAAAAAATTACCCAAAATGAAAGCGTTTAAACACATATCACGCAGATCAGGCTGAGAGAAAAGCATAAAAAAAATTGATTTTCAATTCATTTCAAAGTATATTTCTTCACTATCTGTGCATATATTTTCTGTATCAAGTGCCCCGGCTCATTTCTGTAGAAATTCAAATGTTATGTTTTTAGGCTTTTAAACCTCAATGGAGTGAGTCCCTTTAAATTATTGGTACATATTGAGGTGATACAATTTATAACAATCTGAAAGAAAGAAGCTTTAATGCAAAAGCCAGTAATATAGGAGGTGCTGTTTTAAGGATTTTTTACAAAGTACAAGACTGACATTATACAACAAAATATAGTCAAAAGTAGAAATGTGCCCATAGGACTTGAATGCCTGCGTTAAGTACAATGCTTATATTGAGTGGGTAATCAAAATATGTACATAATTAGACAAGCCCACTGGCAGCATATATCAAGCCTGTTGCCATTATTCAGAACTGAACCTTAAAGCTTCAGATTGGGGAGAAAGATGTATACATAAGTGAGCATTTGTGATAAATGTTATGAAAATCCAGCCATGTATATAGAAATATACTCTCATGTTTTAAGTTATTATTTGACTTTTGATCCAAAGTAGTGACCTTGATCTTTGCAACAGACACCTGATTTTTCATACTACACTCCAACTCACTGAAGACTGTTAAATTTTGTCCAGAGTTATATGAAAAATCTTTATAGATTTCAAAAGCATTCAAATATTATCAGTTATAAATCTTTTTTTTTGCATATGATTTGGTAAGGAATGCATAATGTTGTATAAATTTTGTGGAATGTAACTGACATCATACTTGACCTGTGTTTTGATACATTGTTGAATATACCAGTTATAAATTGAATCCTTAAAAGGTGTACAAATCTTATTGGTTAGCTTACAAGAGCATTTCTGTTTTCATATTTTACTAGGTAAAGTACAAAGAATGATATTGTTACAATTTTATGAGCCATCACATCAAACCGTGATCAATGTAATATGAAGTATGGGAAAATAAGTAACAAGAAGTGCATGTTTAACTAAAACAGAATGTATGATTCAGAGGAACACTGTAAAAATAAAGTTGACCATCATTTGGACTTTCATAAGTTGGCCATGCTAATCTTAGAATAAGAACATAAATAAAATACAACATTATACAAAAGGTAGTACAAAAAATACAATGATCAAAAGTTTGAAAGTGAACACTTGTTGGTAAAATAAACAAGAATTTGTAACAGAGATACCAACGTCCCCCGCCTCAGGGAAGTTTTATATGAAGCAAAAAATTGTGCTATTTCAAAAGATTGAGGCAGGGGTCTAAGGATTTTCAGTCCAAAACTATGATCAATGCTGGATCTGCAAATGCAACAATAAATTTATTAAAGAAATCAAATGAAATACTGAATTTCAAAATATATCATGTTATGCTTTGCAGGGATTTTTTGGCTTATTTTATAGCCGTTATTGGAACATATTCCCAATTGAAAATAGTATATTATTTTCCCAATCCAAAGGAAAATATTCCCAATTGAAAGTTACAAAAATATAAATATTGAATAAAGAATTCTAAAATCTTTGAAAATAAGGGTTTCTTTACTGTAATAGTGTTTAAATGTTTGAAGAAGCCATCCTAGGCAGTGATTGCTTGCATACATTTAATCACTGCAAACTTTCAGTCATACATTTTTTCCCAATTTTAACAAAATATCGCTGAAATTCTCAGTTGCATGGGTATGGGTTATGTTCCCAAAATCCTGGAAAAAATCCCTGCTTTGACCTCTTAGTGTGACCTTGACCTTGGAGGTAGGGGTGCAGGTGTTGTGCATGACATATCATCTTATCATTGTGACTATTTGTGCCAAGTATTTTCCAAATCCCTTCATCTATGAAGAAGTTATGGACGGGGCATAAAATATACCATATAACAGACTTTGTTACCTTTATACATGTAAGTGTGACCTTGACCTTGGAGGCAGGGGTGCAGGTGTTGTAATTGACATATCGTCTTATTATTGTGACTATTTGTGCCAAGTTATTTCAAAATCCCTTGAACTATGAAGAAGTTCTACATTGGACACAATATATACCCTTTAAAAGACTATGTTAATTTTTTACCTCGAAATGTGACCCTGACCTTGGAGGTAGGGATGCAGGTGTTGCGCTTGACACATTGTCTTATTATAGTGAATATTTGTGCCAAGTGTTTTCAAAATCCTTTGATATACAAAAAAGTTATGGACCGGACAAAAAAAATACCCTATAACAGGCTATGTTAATCTTAGACCTCCAAGTGTGACCTTGACCTTCTAGGTTGGTGACCGATTGTTGCGCATAACACATCGTCTCATTGTTGTGAACAATTGCGGCAAGTATTTACAAAATCCTTTCAAAGATAAGAAAGGTATAGACTGGACACGAGATATACCCTCAAATGGACAATGTTGACCTTGAATGAGCAAGTGTGACCTTGACCCTGAAGGTAAGGGTCTGGTTGTTGCACATCATCGTCTTATTATAACAAACATTTGTGCCAAGTTATTTCAAATTCCTTCAATAAATGACAAAGTTATGGACCGGACACGAAATATACCCTGTAACAGGCTATGCTAATATTTGACCTCCAAGTGTGACCTTGACCTTGGAGGCAGGTGACCTGTTGTTGAGCATGACACATCTTCTCATTATTGTGAGCAATTGTGGCAAGAATTTACAAAATCCCTTTAGAGATAGGGAAGACCAGACACGAGATATACTCTCAAAAAGACAAGTTGACCTTGAATGAGCAAGTGCGACCTTGACCCTGGAGGTAGGGGTCTGGTTGTTGACATGACTCATTGTCTTATTATAACAATCATTTCTGCCAAGTTATTTCAAATTCCTTCAATAAAAGCTTGAAGTTGATAAAGATTTGTTCATACATATTTCAACAAGATTGTTGAACAAGAGGGCCATGTGTATATAGGCCCCTGGAGCGGGGCCAGTTTAAAACCCAGGGCTTTTATTTGACCAAACTTGTAAGACACCCGTTAGAAGATATTTCATGATGTTAAGTTTTTACTACACACATATAATGTAAAACAAAGACCTCTGCACCACCCCCCCAACCCGGCATGGCCAATTTTTATACAAGGGCTTAAATTTGAACAAACTTGGTCGACACCATAAGATGTTTCATGCTAAACATCTAGGCTCTAGCTCATTGGGTTTTTTAAAAGAAGATTTTTTAAGTTTTTACTTTACACAAATAGTTAAAAACAATGAAACCCCTGGGGTGGGGCCTTGTACACACTTACCAGAAGATGTTTCATGCTTAATATCTAAACTCTAGCTATTTAGGTTTTTTCAAAGAAGGTTTTTAAGTTTTTGCAATACACATATAAGGAAAATCAATGACCCCCGGGGAGGGGCCAATTTTGACCCCAGGGCTTTTATTTGAACAAACTTTGTAGACACTTACAAGAAGATGTTTCATGCTTGATATCTAAACTCTAGCTATTTTGGTTCTTTAAAAGAAGATTTTTAAGTTTTTACTATATGCATATAGGGGAATTCAATGACCCCCTGGGGCGGGGCCAATTTTGACCCCCAGGGCTTTTATTTGAACAAACTTGGTAGACACTCACTAGAAGATGTTTCATACCTTTAAAAGAAGATACTTTGTCTAAGCTCTAGCTCTTTAGGTTCTTTAAAAGAAGATACTTTAAGTTTTTTTCTTTTGGTTGCCATGGCAACCAGCGTTCTATATCCAATATTTAGAGGTGACCACCAAAGAAACATTCCTGTGAAGTTTGGATGAAATCGGCTTAGTGGTTTATGAGGAGATGTCATTTAAAGTGGACACCAGACGAAAAGCGATCAAAAAAGCTCACCCTGTCACTTTGTGACAGGTGAGCTAAAAATAGTTAAGTGATCTTATTTTCCTGGTGAAAAACTGGTGGCTCAATAAAGTTCTACACATATTATGATATTTCAAATATTGGAAAGTTATCTCTAGTTCTTGGTGAAAGACTGGTGACTAGTTTTCTCCTCAATGTCATTTCTTTTTCTAATTAGATTAAGTCATGGTACTATATTTATGAGGCTTTCGACATCACATCTATGAACTCATTATCCAACATTGCAAAAGGGCAGGCAGTCTCCTGATATTCCAATTTCTTTTAAAGTTTATAAAACCACAATATTTCTATTTCTTTAGTGTTTCAGACATGAAGACACATCTTATTCTACATGTATCTTTCCTTATCACTCCTGCTTTTACTGTTCTATCATATAAGCGCCTCTGTTTCCTGAAATATTTGTTTAGAAAAAGTTAATTGCAAAATTATTCCACTTGTGAAACCCTTGCCGAGAACGAACTTACAGCAGTGAAAGGCTTAAAGGTTTAAAATCAAGAAACTAAACCAATCAGTCACAGACACCCCAAGTATTTTATCTATTTGCTAAGCAGCAATTTTTTCAAAATTATTTAAATTCATAAATGTGAGTGATTCTGATAAGCTATAGACAGCTAAGTGATGATAAGATGATCATATATGTCAGATATGTCGGAGTGCTAACACTACTTACTGTGAATATTCAATATTTTAATGTGAATTGTCCTGAGGTAAAAAGGAAAAGAAAGCTGAAATCCTAAATACATGTTACATGTCACAATTGTTCTTGCAATTAATTTTGTTCCTAATTTCTTGTATAAGATATTTAAATACACTGTAATTCTTTTTTATAAATTTGGCTTTTTGTGACAATAGTCTATCCAGTGACCGAAGCTCACTGACTTAAAATAAACTGTCCTGTGTCAGCCTTTAAACAAGTCAAGAAAAAAAAGCTATTAGAATATAATAATTAAGAAATATCATATACAAATACTTCTAAATAATCATGTACCTCTTCCTTAAAAGCCCATGCTATTGAAAGAGACATTTTTTCCATTTGTTCACTTCAAGGTTAGTCAGATTGACAGTCTCACATTTTAGCCTTTATCTCTCGTGATTTCATTGTCATTGACCCTAAAGCATCCTTAAAATCGATATCCTGCTGTTCACATTCATAAATCTGACATGTAGGCCGAACTTCTGAAACATAAAATATAATTATTATTAGATATACATATAGTATCCCAATAATTATGTTAGTTAATATCAAATCAATAATTTAAGCAGTGTTCGAAATTAGCAGTAGTCTGAGAGTCCGACTACTAAATTTCTCCTCGGGCTATCAACTTTTCACAGTAACAAGCCCGACCAGGCTACTGTATTTTCAGAGGCAATATAAACAACTGTTTTGAACAAATGAATCGTGCTAGTGAAATGTCTTTTGGACAAGTGAATATTCCAATCTAGTAGTCTGACCAGCCTAGTCGATTCAAATCCAAATTTCTTACACTGTTTAAGAAACAATTTGTTCAAAATTGTCCAAGCATAAAGATTTTTATAGTATACTATAGTAATTATAGTGTATATACAGTATGTATTAAATGTCTTTACTATCTACTATACTGTCCTGAAATTTCAAGAAAACAACTATCTTTAAAATCCATTTTCTCAGAAGTTGCAAAAAACCAAGTGAATGAAATTGCTCTGGGTTTGTATTATTCTGTACAACTTCTGATCACAAAAGCTTCAAGGACATTTATGAGTGAGTCAGGTCCTATCCTGAAAGATTGTTGTTCAAGTTTGAAGACAATCCATTCAAAAATAACAAATTATAGCCACTAATAGCAAAAATCAAGAAAATTTAGACATTTACCTTGAATGTTAATATGGTGGTCAAGTTAATTTAGTTTAGTCTGGTCTATTTGAAGGGTTGTTGTGGCCAAGTATGAAGACAATACACCAAGATCTGAAAAAAGTTATGAACAAGGTTAAAGTTTGATGACAGCAATGGGAAAGCCGTCATGACTAACAATATATTTAATAATTTTGGCCCTAATGCAAACTGAAAATTCTAGCCTATAAACACTGTTGAGACTAGCTGTTCAGCATTTTTTCAATAATAAATAAATGCAATGATAAAGTCGGTAACTTGCAAGTCTTCTAACATTTTTACAAAGAATGAACATATATACAGTGATTTTTTTACAAACTCATCAGTGTGGGTCCTTAGTACTCGCTGGGCTATAAATCTATGAGTCCCATAATTTAGCTGACAAATCCAAGTTACAAATCTTAATACTGCTTAAGTGATATGACAGGTATATTAACAATGGAATGGAGAAAAAAATGAATTTGATTTCTATATTAATTACAATGCTTCTGATACTGAAATTATTCAAAACTGTCAAATAAATTTAATATGTTTATTTCCATTAATTTAGTTTGATATTTTTAAGCTTACCTATAGTATAGCACATTATTATATCTTAGCTGGACCTAGAATATGATTGACATAAGTTGAACACTATTTGGTATTAATTTTAATACCAAATTTCTGTCAGACAGGACTCCCTACTTAGAAAAAGTATGCATCCAAAAGATGCACATTATTTGAAACTTTGCATCCATGGCAAATTCATTGAGTTCTGGACTCAGGATGCAAAGGTAAAAAAATCACTGATATATATTTTTTCCTTATAATTCTACAATGATGTTCAGTCATTTATATTATAACAAGATATCGGAAAGATTATAGATATATCAGAAATGAATTGGCCCGTGGACTTTAATGTCAATCATAGAGCTCTTATGCAAAATGTAATGGTAAGCAAACATCCAGCATGAAATTTTCAAGTAGCCACAAGTTAAATAAAATTATCAAAAATACTTTGTCATGATTCAATTACTGCTGGAAATTGACCCACATGTTTTATTACAAATTTATTACATCAATATTGTCCATAGAAATAATAAATTAATTTTCAGTCTCTTTCTCTTTGCGCTTTCACACAGATTTGAATTATTCAAGTCCATGATTTTCAGAAGGAAAAAATCTTCTGATCATCAAACACTAAAAATTACTATACCAACTGCAAATTGCAGTCTGTGCGAAAGACTGCCTGTCCTCGGACCTCGCCAAATAAAAATCAAGAGGGCCATGATAAATTTTTATACAGTTATCGAATATCAATTGTACACAACAGTTGAATATAACATATTATAAACTTATTTCTATGTTAATAGATAGTCTATATACAATAGAAATGAAAAAGCAAATCCTTCACAACAGCCAACACTGTAAATTCGAATCAGGGTCAGATTGGCCCTTAAACGTATTTGGCCCTCGAGACAGCTCGGCCCTATTCCAACTCAGCACGGGTCAACTCGGCCCATAATTACATAATTACTGATAATGATTACTTTTCTTACTTTTGATATGTTTTCATCATAACTGTCATGGTTTAACATTTTCACACTAACAAACATCTACTCAAGGATATTGAAAAGTATGTGAAATTGTAGAGAAAGAAAGAATTTACAATTTAAACCCATTTTATGCTACTCCAGATTTTTTTGTAAAAAATATCGTTAAACAAGCATTTGCCATATTAAAAAACAAACAGTATTAAATACAATAAAATTCATTGTCACAAAAATTCAATCTAAAAACTCTACAGTATTTATTGATTAATATTTAACATATATTATATTGTCTTGATATCTCTTCTTAAGATAATTATTTATCTTAAAGATAATTTCAAACAATATTTTATTAACTAAACAATCTAAACAATCTATATCCTAATAGGCTATATGGTTTTAATAGAGGACCGAGTTGACCTGTCCCGAGTTGGTATAGGGCCGAGTTTACCTGTAAATTCAATAATGTAAACAATCCTTGACCTAATTTCGTTTGTCTAACAAATTAACATCTGCAAACACAAAACGATTTTGAACAAAGAAATAAAAGCATTTCCACAAACCTTTGCGATGTTATTCATCAGCAAATCTATGTCTTGGATGGAGAAATCTGAAAAACACGAACGTTATTCTGTCGATGGTCCGAACAATGGCGGGTGTGCCCTACTAGTCAAAACCAAGTTTTACCAAATTGCATCCGTTAATTCCAGAATACCTTTGAAAGACTTGTATTGTTATCTTGTTTTTTATTATTTATATAATAATATTTTTGTTTCAAACGCTTTGATTCTATGAAAGTTTGCGAACCATTTTTTGCGAAAATAGTACGCTTTTTTAAGGCCACATATTGTATCCATTGTTTCCTCTTGAGTTATTGACGTAAAAAAAATCAGCGGTGGCATAAAATGCTATTCAATAAATTGCTAAATATATACAATAAATACTTTCATTTCCCTTCGGTTGACTTACATGTGAATTTTTCAGCATCTCTGCTACAAAATGACACCTTATTTATATTCAATTTATTGTACATAGGTACATGGACACAAACTTTTCTGTGGCCTAATGCGTAATAATACTGATGTTTTTTTTTCGTACACGTTTAAGATTATGTTTCATTGATGTTAGCTAACATCGAATATCATCATTTCAAGTTTTTTTGAACATCAGCTTTTTCTTCAAGTCATCCACGTTTGAAAGTATACATATAGTTCTGCTGCACTACTTTCTTGGTCGCATTAACTACTTATTTTCTATTGAGCTTAAACAGAATGCAATTAGGTGTTGTTCGTTCTTTTTGATATAGGCAGACCGATACTATAGAAAGGAAATTTTTTTTTGAAAAAATTTCCTTCCAAAAAGTAACACTACATTGTTTTCTGAAGAAAATGAAATATTTCATGAGTCTCTGTGATAATTTTGACTTGGATATTTGCATTTATAAAAAGTGTATGTCAGTCCTGTGATCAGCAGAAAATTTCAATGAAATGGGGGGTAATCCTCTTTGAAGTCATTTTGCAAAAAATTTGGTTGGCTACCCCTATATAACAGGAACATTTTTATGTGTCAGGCATTTCATTCTGCTAGAAAAATTACCTCTTTAGCATGAAAACTCAATTTTAAGGTAGGATAAGGGACCATTTCTTATAATGTAAGTCTATGGAAATATCAATGTGAGTGTCTGACCTAAAACAAAGGGAAGCAACTATGTGTATATTGATCCAGAAGTTTATTATACGGAACCTAGAAACAGTTTAACCTTATTTCACACATAAAAATCAAATTATTTGCCGAAATTGAAGAACAGTGGTAACGTTGATTAAATCACGTAAATTACACCCTGATTATCATGAGCATGAAAATTTTTACCAACAATAAACTTTTATAAATTAAAGAAATATTAGAAGTTGTACAAGTCTTATCTTATTATTGATAGTCAATAAAGAGCTCTCGATGCCACAGTATTTGAGTAATAGCAGTAACGTAGATTACAGTGTTAACTTTACTTTACAAATATAAAGTTTGTGTTTTTGGTGTAAACAAATTTTATGAGATGAGTTATTATATTATTATATCACATATCTATTGTATTATGTTTTTTTAGTTATTTCGTCTGTTTAAACAACTTATAATATGTTTATTGTTGGTGTATTTTTCTGCGCAAACTAAGTAACGTAGATTACATTGGATTTGGAGACAAGACAGATTTGTTTAATAAGGAAGAATGCAAAGTGTTTCTCTCAGACTTTATTTTAGATGACAAACTTCAATATGTCCTCAAACAAAAAATACTAAAGATGTGTTCATTTTGTGACAAAATGATAAAGCAGTCGTGTGTTAAATCATGTAACCCTTTACGGCGACAGCGTATTTGGCTTGAAAATTGATATTATTTGTTCGTTTCATTTTTTAAATACCAGCTATTGTGTATATGATTTAAAGGCAGGTACCATGCAATGCTGAAAAAATTACAAAACTCATCTGTTTCATAGTATATTTTTTTACTATCGTCCAGAGACACTCAAATTTCAAACTTGGGCCTATCTTGTGAGAATAGGTGTTTTGCGTTGAATACATTTCCGCGAATGTTTGTACCCGCGAAAAAGTTGCATGTAACAAATTCTTGAGCATTTGTAGCTTAGATTATCATCATGTCATTCTATGTGCTCAATAATATCCCAGTAGGTTTCATTGTTATTGTTATTTTATTGTTTCAGTGACCAACTTACCGACTATTTCAAAGACACAGCAAATTAAACATATCTATTACTTTTATGCACATTTTACTAAATATCTTTTAAACTGTGGTAATCAGTGATTTTCTGAATGGGAAGAATAACTTATACTCATAATTGAGGTTTTAGTTTAAGTATTTCATCTCATTCATAATGCACATATCAATCAAACAGGTATAATCAGAAACTTTTAACAGAAAGAAAATCTAAACTCCTACACAGGTGTCATTACATTATTTTTCTTACTGAAAAAGTAAATTATGAACAAAGACATAACATTTCATACGTAATTTCAAATATCTTAAATAAAGGTATCCTAATTCTCAGGTATCCCTACCACACCTATTGATAGTTGCATAATCCCCCCCCCCCCGGTTTGCACATCATTAAGGTATATAGAATTTCTACAGCGCGCACATCATTCACATAAAAGGCAACATACAAGTTCAAAATGTTTTTTTAACTCCAACTTGCACTTAGACAACAAGATACAGCAGTTCACTCACATTTAGAAAAGTACTAGCTAGCATAATAGATCAACAAATGCATGTTAAAGGACTCTTTAAGAACCCAGACAAAAGAAAAGCAGTATATGCCATCAGTCCTTATATCATGTTGTTCATTTCATTCTGCAACTTTTATATGTTGATATATACATTTTTAGTTTATTTTTATTCAAAAAGTAGGGATAGTAGGAATATTTGTAAAAACAATAGGACTATGGCAAAAAGTAGAATAGTAAGCAAAAGCAGGACAACTTTCAAGCCTGTTTAATAAAAGTGCCACAATGACTTTAATTTTTGGACTAAAATGACATTAAATAAATAGGAGTCATTTAATAGGCTTTTGTCCATGTTTTTTTTTTTAATTTTCTAAAAAAATATATAACACCCAATCCATAGAGAAAACCAGACCAGTATTTTTTTTCAAAGAATTTTAAATTCAATTGCAAAAAAGACATTAAAAAAAATAAAGAGTAAAAAAATGCATGTTCTTCTCAATGTATTGAATGTACATAAGAACGGATTGGGGCGTTTTTTTCCGGCCAGTGCATGTAATTCAATAGTACAAATGTAGTAGATACACTTCTGATATATTGCTGTTTTAATTAAAGTTATCTTTTCTGACAACATAAATATGTAATTATAATAGAAAAAAACATATTATCAAATGATAAAACCTTTACTGAATGAATGGAATGAACAAAACGAATATTATCGTTTCTATTGTTTTTTTTGGTTTTTTTTTCAAAAGAATTTCAAGTTTCTGTGCAATAACTAACCTAATTTAAGGTAATTAGAAATTTATTTTTCGATAAATTCTAAGTCAAACTTTCCGATAAGGAATGAAAGCATATGGTTTATTGATTAAATGTAATGTGCACAAATATTTGCAGACCACATTTTACATATAATTCGATGTTTGAGAATTGTTTTATTTGCATAATTATATACATATATAATTTTTTGCGTGTGTGGTACGCACACAGTAACAATATCAATAACGAAACAAACGGACATTATGATTCACACCATGTAAATAATGGTGATTTTAAATCATATTTTTTGTTTTCAGAAATAGTTAATTTTTAATTGAAAAATATTTAAATGGTTCTGTATTTCAAAAATTTATACATTTGCACATTGCCCTGAAATATAACCTTGACCCCAAAAGTCACTTGCCATTTCTGCATTATGGCAAAGTTCAATTTTATAATAACACAAAAATATCTATTTCGGTTCCTTCTATTAAGTGTTGTATTTATTTTATGTATGCGGTGCTATCTTTTCCTATTTTCCAAAAGTAATTTTTTTCAGAATATTCAAATAAAATGAAATTAAGTGCTACAAAATGTTTTTTTTAACAATGGACTGCTCTTCAAATTTTAACCAGAATCTACATTCTAATACACTTAAATTACCGTTTTATATTTGATAATTATGGAACTAATTACCAAACATACCATACTGTCCACGCAATTAAAGCAATAATATTGACACATCAGTTTGCAACCAGAAATGCTTGAAGTATAGTCTGGTTTTATTGACCTGTCAATTATAAAAACATTATAACGTTCATTTTAATATTCGACCACACTTCATTGTATATAACTAATGTTTTGAAGGTCATACCAGCTTAATGTCGTCGTTACAACCGTCATTAACCATTCTAACCATTTTACAGCTGATACCAAATTCTATTAGTTTAACCCACAATGCTTCATGTATAACCGTATCAAAAGCTCGTTCATAATCGATGAACGCACAGTAAAGTTTAGATTTTTTTGAAAGTATTTTCTGAATAATACTATGCAATATAAACACACAATCAGCAGTACTCCGCCCATCTCTAAAACCAAACTGTGATTCATTAAAAACGTTTTCCTCTTCACACCATTTTTTTCACAATTAACAGAGACTGATTTATCTTTACTATCTCTACATATGTTATTATTTGCTGATGCTATAGCTCTTTTTACCACAAACCCAAAAAGTTTGCAATCCTTTCTTGATAACATTTATATATACTCGTTGCAGTGGGCCTTAAAATCAATGCTGGCAAGACTAAAATATGTATTTTTGAGAAAAGAAAAACGCAATGCAATTATAATTGGTATGTTAATGGTGCTAAGCTAGATATCGTTAATTCTTTTTGTTACCTTGGTGTTAAATTTTACTATACCGGTAACATGAAAATTGCTGTTCAGGCTCTAAACGACCAAGCTCTCAGAGCATACAACAATCTTCTTTCAGTTATAAGTAGACTTAATCTTAAGTTGATATAATAAAAACACAATTATCACTGTTTGATTCTCTTGTAGTCCCCATACTTCTATATGGCTCAGAAGTATGGGGAGTATATAATTATAAAGAAATTGATAAACTTCATTTTCGTTTTTGCAAGAGAATTCTTGGTGTTAGAACCCAGACATCAAATGCTGCTGTACTGGGTGAGCTTGTTCGTTTTCCATTGTCTGTATTATGTAAAGAGCGAGCATTGAAACAATGGTTAAAGATAATGAAATGTCCAGGTTCACTTATGTATAACATTTTTTTCAGAATTAAAGTCATCAGAAAATCTAAATTCAAATAATTCCTGGACTTTGTCTGTGAAAAAAAATGTTAAATAATTTAGGCTTGGATACTTATGGAATGAAACAAAGTTTGATATTAACTATATGTCTGTATTAAAACAAAGATTACGGGATCAATACATACAAGAGTGGAAGCGAAACAATTGCAAATCAATTTTTAAATGCCAATGACAATATTAATACAGTACATCCTTATATCTAAACAAAGGAGCATTCAAAACACTGCACAGTAAATAGTTAATATTAAACTTCACTAAACATATTTAATTTGGCAAATTTACCATGCATGTATCATTTTACACAGGAATATTATATGGATTGGAAAGCAAGCATAACACTTATGTTAATTCCTTTCCATGATGGAGTTTTCCTCTTTATTATTTCACTTTATATGACCAGTGCATGATTTTAAAGTTCAAAAGTTGATCTAAATGTATAAATGTTCTAAAAAATAATATTTTGTTTTGATTTCAGAATTATTTTTCTTTTCTTCAGTAAAAAAAAATAGTAGAAGATAATAATAATGATAATAATGTCAATATTTAATAATAATAATAATAATGATAATAATGATGCTAATAATAATAATAATAAAATTATAATAAAAATAGAAAAAAGTTGTGTCATACAACCTTAACTTTATCGGGCAATCGGTATCTACATAAAAAAATCACTGTCTTTGTATAAAAAACATGCATTACATCATGACAATAATTATGGTAACAACATGATCTTAATATTAACTCATAATAAAACGTTCATATAATACATATAAATAGGTATTTATAATTTATTGTTAAGTAAATATTACATACTTAGCGATTAACGCACATAAAAGCATATGTCGTGCTTTGAGGGTACCTATGTGTTAAAGAATGAGAGGTACCTGTGATATTAAAAAATCAAATGAAGAGAGGTAGCCCGTGCCGCTGCAAAACCGAAAAGTAGGGTGTTTTTATGAATTTTACATTTATTTTTGACAATATACTGCCATTTGTCCGAAGATGATATGTATATGAACATATTAAATATGTATGATGCATATATAATCAAGCCATAGGTTCATTTCAGTCCGAAAAATATGTCGAGGTGATGGGCGAGGCAAGACATGTCGATTTTTTGTAGCTTATTGTGAAGTTGCAGTACATGGAAAACGGGCACGGGACAAATTAGCACATTAATTAAACATTCTAGTGTTCCGTGGTATACATTTTTTCTACGTGTCATACCTCCTTTCCTTATTACAGTGACATTTTACTGGATTGTTATCCATCGCTGGTTTGTTTTTAGCAGAGAATGACCTGTGCATGTACAAAAGGATACCGTTTGAGCAGATTTCGCAAAGAGGGTACCGATATGGATATGCACCGTGGATGTGGTGACTTGAAAACAATGTCAGTTTCTTCAGTGTCAAGTTGTAGAATCGAAATGATGTCGTCTTTTACCCTTTTTTACTTGTTGAAGTGATTGCAAGGATGGGAACTTTAAAAAAGCTTCTTAATTGGGCCATTTCCCGGTATTTCGGACGGAAATCTTCTCCCCATTCAGAAATGCAATGCGCTTCGTCGAAAAATATGCAAGATACACGACTTTGCCATACGTCTTAAAAAACATTTCTTTATGCAGATTTTAACACTGACTCTAGCGAAGACAACACAAAACTAAAGTCACCACTTGCAATGCCTGAAAATAAAATTTAAAAATTAGAAATTAAAGGCACATAAAGTTTTTTTTGCAATCTTTGTTTTGCCTTTCTGTAGAAAGTCCAAAAATGTGTTTGTATTTTTTGTAATAACATGTAGAACATGTGAGATACATACAACTGAAAATAGTTTTGAACTTTGTGATACATGCTAACAAATTGTAAAGAAGGGGGTAGTATTTAGAACTAATATCATACAAAATACTAAACCAATATACTGAACTAATTGCTCAAATACAGAAAATATATGGTTTAGCTATATCGGTCAATCAGTATTGTCTTTGAAAATCTTCAATAAAAAAAAAACAACTTTGAGGTTATTAAAGAATATACAGGGTTAAAGGGTCTTTGAAGGTTCATGCACACCGTCAAATTCCAGTTTTTCAATGCTACCATTTGATCATCCATAAGGGGTAGCAATGGTGAAAACAATCAGTGTTATTGTTCCGTATCACTTACAATAGAATTAATCACAAAGCACATGGGTCTTCCTAAAACCAGTCTGCAAGAAATCGATTGCAATTTTTTCTCTAATCTATCATTGATTGTTCTTTTTTGAGGTGACATGTTAAATAATATTGGCTTTCTTTTCCTCAAAAACACTTTCTTAGTTTATCCAAATCCGTCATAATAATTTGAACAATAAACTAATAATATGTATTTTGATGGGTTATTTTATGAACTGTTATTTGGTGTTATACCTTACACAATCTTAAACGAAAGACTATGTTTAGAGAGCGTATGAACGGAGTTTAATGAGCATGCGAATTATAGAAATGCCTTTTCATTTATTGTAAGCTTTGAAAACCGTTTTCAATAATTTTCAATACAGGTCAACAAACATGTCGATCGGTAATAATCTATGATGGGGACCTTGTTTTTACAAACATAATCATGCAGGTCATTAATCTATAAATAGAAAATTGTTAAAATTTTCCGTGCCTTTGTGTGTCATTTTCTGCGGTTTCGAACACCGAGTTAATTTAAACACGAACATACAGCATTTAAAAAATTCTCTATCTTTATTATTAGGTTTTTGAAGAAATGGCAACAAAACCTTTGTTGCTAATTGTGAAAGGCTTTTCTAAAAAAAAACCCTGGGATAGTGGTAGTTATTGCCGCTTTTCTCTTTTTTAGAGAGAATTTAGAAACCAAGCAAAACTGCACGAGAAGCAACTAGAAGCATTTGATTGGTAGTTGCAAGTTACATTCAAAGGGAAAAGGAAGACAGCCACTGTTCTTGTGGTCCTCTGTGTTGAATAACTTGAAGGACACAGCACGATACAAGAACTCGTTGGACCAGTTCTTGGCCCCGTGACATAGGTCTTCATCGTATGTCGGTGGCAAAACGCTCAGGATTCAACGCAGTGTAATACTGTCCAGCGGACCATTTAGAGCCTTCATCAAGCAAAACGGCCGGCAGAATTCCCTGTACCTAAAATAGTACCACTGTCTGTGGTCTTTCAAAACGGCTAAGATCACAAGTATCCCACTAAAGGTATAACCTTGCATAATTGGTAAATAATGTTTTAAAAGGGCTTAGTTACATTAAATCAATAACCGTCCGTGAAAACGTTATATAAAAATTTTTTTAATTTTTTTTTTGCGGGCACGTTTAGGCACAGCGCTTTTATATTACTTGGGGATCCATACGCCGCTTTTCATGGAATGGCACGCGAAGGGTCACATTGAAGTTTCCATGATAAACCGCCGGCATGAACACATCTGCGGATGTTTCTAAATTCAAAATTTTATTATTCACTTTTAAATGTTGAATTCTGCTTAAGCCGGTGCTAGGGGGCGTGGCATGGTAAACTTGCACTTTCCCAGTACCGTCCATGAACAGGCTCAATGCAACATTTTCAATTTTGCCCGCTGTTTGAGCTTTCTTTAGGGGGATTCTGTGTTTATCTATTTTAATGAAAAGTAAAACTATTAACTACAAACTGTCTTATTTATGTGATTTTTATATTTAAAGAAAAAGGAGAATATGTCAGCTGAACTGTGTATAGTTTTTCATAATACAGAAAAAGCTCCTACAAAAGCAACATACGTTTGGTTTTCCACTTACAGACATTTATCAGAGTGGTTAAATACATCTATATTGTGGAGTCCACTTTGGAATGATTACTAAATATTTTAAACATTTACTTGTGAAGAGGGGTTATTGTAATACAGATGCCGCTTCTGCAGAGGTTGGCACAGTATATTTTGATCTGAAATTTATGCATGTAAAGGAAGTTGTGCCTTCTTCCTATTATTAAAGGCCCTCAAACGCAATATTTTTCATTCTCAAAAACGTCATAATTTGTAACACCTCCAATTTCAAAAACATTTTATTATTCCTGAAACAGGTGAACCATCTTGATTTTGGAATATTTTGATTCAATGAACTAGTAAAGTAAACCTCTCTTATAGTGGACACGGTTACAGCGAACGTCCGGTTATAAGGAGAATTTTGTCCTATATTTTATACAAAAAAATACGATTATAGCGAACACGGTTGGGAAGGAATTATCGCTTATAAGGAACTCATTTTTAAGTCCCAAATTCAGTACAGAAAATTTTACTTTTATAACGAAGTCCTAAATATCGCTTCCGTAAATACATTGTATATCCCGCATTTTTACTTCGTTTTCATAGGCACGGATGACTGAGGAAAAAATTGATTCTGATATTATCACAGAAATTAGGAACAAATAATGTCGCTTGACTGTCAGTCATCCAAAGACGAGAGCAATAAAGAGATCTGCCGGTAGTTTCAAAAAACAGAAGCCTTAATTGATTCTTTCCATAAGCCCTTGGGTCGTACTTCGAGTCAATGCACATGTAGAGGAACCAGTTTTCTAAAAGATTTACTTGAAATATTGAATTTTACCGGAAGAATTTAAGCATTCGTAAACTAAAT
>NW_026855556.1:0-46369 GCF_026571515.1 Ruditapes philippinarum
GGGGTATCACTAAATCTATTGAACGAGTTGAATAATGTAATAATATTATGCTTTTATTCAACTCTTCCAATAAATTCAGTATTGAATCTACACTGTCTCATATAATATCCTCTATTTATGTAATGCTATTTATCTGTATTTAATCAGGCAGTTGAAATCAAGTACAAGCATGTGATAGTTCAATGTGAGTTTATAGATTATGGTTTTGCATTTTCTGACAAAAATCGAAACAGGACTAGAGGCTAGCTTGGTTTGCATAATATGATGATTTGTTCCGACGATTTCAAACCCATTTAAGATACGGACGAGAACAGTTAACTTATTTTTAAGAACAACGTTTTCTTAAATTCAGATGCAACTCGATTTATTTTGATTTTTTTTATAAAATGTGCTAAAAGGTGTATTTGATAAACTGATGCTAAAATTAAAGTTTTGTTCATGAAAGTTCTTTTCTATTTTCGTATACTTTTATTTAAGATGTTATATATATTACATTAGTTTAAAGCGTGTATCATCATTGATCTTGATTTATACTTGTTATGGGATTTTATTGGGGTATTTAAAGTTTTAAAAATTAATCGTAAAGAATGTTAAGTTATACATCTATCGCGTTCATTAATTTATACTGTACCACTAGCGATATTTTATTCACAATAGCTCATCCGAATAGGTGTATATTACGTGTTGAATAAACGAATGATTTGTTAAACGTATCCAGTAATTATGTCCCATATTATATGGAGAAATTGTCACTTTTACAAATGTGTAGGCCTTGGTAAAATTACACCCTTCATGTGATGAATATGATCAAATATACTTTAACATACTACCTCTAGAGTTACAAATATAGTTCGGTATCTTAAATAGCTATTGAAAATAAGCAATGCAGAATAATTGTACCTATCTTACATCCAAACTAGTATTAAGGACTGTATGAGACCAGACAAAATTATCTGATTTTATTTGTTTCCTATGCTACTCTTTTTTGCAGACACATTTTTCATATTTATACCTTTTCTATATAAATTATGCGAATATCGCTACGAAATATGATATACTGCAGATATACTTATCAAGATATAATGTTTTTAAGAGATAAAATAAATTTTGAGATGAAAAAGAAAAACTGTATAGATTGTGTAACGACAAAAAGACTTTGAGCGTAATGAAATCATTTGCCATAAGGAAAATTTAGGAGAAAATACTTACTTTTTTAGTTAAAGTAGAGCGAATTAATTGCAAGTTGAATTTAGTTTCATCTATGTTTGCTTTAAGTTAATAATTATAGTTAATTTTTTCATATCTGTTTACTTTCCAAAACAATATCAATTATATTAACCTTTCTTCAAATAATAGCCATAGTTTATACAATATTTTACTTGTAATCTTTTACAACAACAATTAGTGTTGTTAGAAGCCACGCCACAAAAGTAATAATGTGACTGATTAACATAAAATAAAAGAGTGGGTTCCATGATACTAAATACAATATCATACTTTAAACGTTTTTTTCTCTCAATACATGGGGACGAAATGAACTTGTCGAGAACTCTTGCAACGTTGGTTTTTTTAATTTATATATATTTACATTTACATAATAAAGTACTGTTACATAAAAATAATTTTACGGGTTGAGTAGGAAGAATAAGAAGCTTCTTTTAAACTCTCTCAAAACAGCCTTCAACATAGTATAGTCATGAAATAGGTAGTGGACTCTTTTATTTGATACATTTAGGCTGATAACTGCGATAAAAACTAATTCAAGTTTAATAATTATTATAATGACAAAATTATCTTTATTTTGAAAATTAACAATAAAAAGTGAGCTTATCCAGTATAAGATACATGTATATCATTTAAATTGTACCATTTTAGTATAAATTTATCTGAAAACACAAGTCAAAAATAAATCATGATTATTTTCTAGTTTCAGTGTTAGATAATTTAGATAGACCATTTAAGGTATCATATTACGGTCAGATATCGTCCATAATGCGAGTAACTTACTGTGTTAAATGTTAAGTTTCTTCAATCTAACACAATAAATCACCGTGTAATTATATCAGTGATGTCTTAAATAATTGAGGGGTGGTGAAAGTAACAGCTTCTACAGATCGAAGATTTCCGTCTCACCATTGCCATTAAAGATATTGTTTCAAAGTATAATTTCATAGTTTGAATAATTGTAGGAAAATTTATTGATAGCGTAACGTTAGACATAACAACATTGGTGAAATTTGTGGAGATTTCAGAGGTTACCAAACAATTATTTTTGCTTGTTCATAAATGATATACTATATAATTGACTCGTGTGATGAACTGTGCGAGAGTATATACTAAATATAAATAGAAAACATGTCTCTTAAATCTATATTCAATTATTTCCTGTTGTAAACTATCGTTGGAGCACTTTGTTTTCCGATTGAAACACAAAACGTGTACTAACATTTTGTTTAGAAAATTAAATAGTTTGTCATTGCTTATGTTGGAAACATAATTTGTATAATTGACTTACTTCACAAGAACGGATTTCGTTGTTTTTTGTTGCTGTGGAAAGTAGATTGTCGTTTTCATCAAGTGATATATGATATTTATTGTGTTTTCATATCTTTAACCAGGATTTACAGTACAAGAAGATGGAGAATATATTTGTGACATTGATGATAGTTTTGATGTATCCTGCAAGAGGAGGATGTACGTTGAGGACAGCTGTCGAGGAGATTGATAGCAACGGCATTGTTAATAAGGTAGGGCAATTTATATATAAATATCATATATACCATATAGATATATAAATAGTTATATATATATATATATATAAATACGATAGTAATATTGGTTTCTCATATTCACATTCATAGAGTCGCCATTGAAAACTTACAAAATTACACCTTTGCACAGATGTATACATCGTTCACCAATACAGTTAATTAAACCGCTTATTACGTTATCCCAAATAAGAAAGGACAGAAAGAAATTTAATTTGTTACAAATCTGTTTTATTTAAGAGAATTCGTGTGTGTATGTTATATAAAATGCATGCATTATTAAGGATTTAGAGCGGTATAATGGTAGTTGAAAATGCGTGCTGTCCTTCCTTTGTAGAAAATGAAATGTTGTAATGCAAGAAGTAACTATATTTGTTTATGCACTTGAAGTTATACAGTTATGTAAATGACATTGAAGCATCACAAGCTTGTTTTTTTTTAATTGCTTAATTACAGATATGTAGTAATATTGGATAAATAATGTGATTCTGTGACAATATTTTGAGAAAAGAATTTCGTATGTTTAAAATGGTATAAGCTCAAGATTTGAAAATTGGCTTTAACTGAATAGGAATTATAATGAATGCGCTTGCTTTATTGAAAATATTTTACTTGTTACTTTAATATCTACAATTTATGGTATATATAAATCTTAAATTGTATGAGAATCTGATGAAATATTCACAAATATAGATATGCTGATAAAGTATTTATTTAGACACTATATAGTTATGCATATTGCATTATATAAATTAAACATAAATTTAAAGAATTTCGTGAAACGTTAATCTAGACTAAAGGCATTCAAATTCATGCATTCAATTTCAGTCCTAATGTGTATTAAAATGTTCAAAATTTATTCAAACTATGTTTACGTTCTATTTAAGTTTTCATTCATTTTATTAATTTGAAACATGCGTCATGCATCGCAAATGAGTTCATTTTATGTGTGGAGCAATGTTATGAATTTTTGTCCCAAGTTTAAGTACACGTGTATTTAAATGCACTAATTCATCAATCATATGAGACAAAAATAATGTTATGTTTCAGCTTAACAACGATTAAAGTAATTCGATTTAGAATCATTGGCTTTCTCGTGGCATTCGAGAAAAAATTACGAAATGCAATGTAATTATTTCGTGGTTTGTTGCTGCGTATGAAACTAAATACGATCAACATAAATATTTATCGTATTTTAGACCTTTCACTATCAACCATTTCACTTTATTACACGTTTCCACTTTTCGTCCGATTCACGAGAATGTAGCATTGTTTGATATACTCATTCCCTACGTTAGGATTTCTAAGCAAAATTTTATACTTCATGAAATTGATTTAGTTTGCACTGTTGGTATCTGCCTTTTTTCCTGATTATAACTCGTTAAATCTTTCATCGAAAATTATATATTCTAAGAAGATTTAAATTGCCACCATATTACGAATTTATATCTACAGAGAACTCTAATTGTTTATAAGAAAAATATAAATGATCATTTTCCTAAAGAAGATAATGTGTTTGAAAAATGATAAACTATCGATTTACAACGCTGCAATTAATTACATCTCACCGCAGTTGAAACTCCCCAAATACTAACATAATATTTACTGGAAGTCAATTAATCATCAAGATCAGGAAATGAAAATCAAATTTTTGAAGAAAAATGGCGGGGAAATGTCAAATAGACTTGAACTCAATTATCTCACATGTGATTTTTACACGCTAACATGAATCAGCTTGTATTTAACAAATTGGCGATGAGGTCAAGTGGGGCTCAGTGTTAATCTTTTCAAAAGGATGGAGGAAATGATTAAACGATATTTTGATTGATGACAATATGTTGTTTGTCCTCCCGATTTTATTATTATTAAACAATAAGTCCATATTCATAGAGTGTGTATTATAGGTAGCAACATATTGAAGGAAAAATAATGATTACGGGGATTTATTACATGCTTTTCGGTGGTTTATAGAAATATATCAGTGATATAAAAATGGTAATTTCACTGTTTGAAACAGTTTTGAATTTAAGCCCCTTACGTTATTTCAGTGAAATACCAGCGTGCACAATACTGGGAACCAACTTAATGACGTGACGTCGTAAATGACGTCACGTTATATTATTATTTGGCGCGCTTTTCATTCAGTATTAGGTTAAATGTCTTTTTAAAACGTTTCTTTGCATATAATAAAAAGTAAATTTGTTTAGTTTAGTGTAAGATTGAAATATATTTCACCTTGTGAACACCAAAAGTTGATATTTCACTCGTGGCTGCGCCACTCGTGAAATATACCTTTTGGTGCTCACTCGGTGAAATATATTCCGATCTTACACTGAACTAAACAAATATCCTCTATATCCATGTAGAACCACTTAAATTCACTCAGGACTGAAATGTTTTTAATTCATTTTAAGTATTGTTTGATTTTATTAACCTGTCAATTCCATACTCATTATACGGTCAATGCACAGAATATATTAATATTCGATAAGTGTTCCGTAAATTCCGTGAGGATGTGATCAAATTCATCTAGTTTCTATGAATTAGTTACACCGACCGTTATAGCGCAATAGGGTTAACCACGGGTATATAGTATTAAAATGTCCTACGTGTTGTCAGGTCGAGACAGTATATGTCCAGGATTTTTTTCTTATTCATTTTCAAAATTTTTGAAGTTATGGTTGTTCTGTTTTTAATATGTTTTACACTCTTTTGTAAATACTATATTTTTGTATATAACATTGTTTAAGAATTGATACTGAAATTACATTCGGATTATAATCAATAAATGTAATTCTAGTGCCGTAAAATACAATACCAAATGTGACAATTCAGTGTTTCCTAGTTGTTTCATATACGTGTAGCGCTTGACCATTTTCTTTAAAATATACCTAAAAATAAAAACAGAATAAGTCTAAAAAGAATGTCAAAAGAAGGGATCGAACTCCGGACCTCTCAAACATTAGGTAATCACTTAACCGACTGTGCTATTGCGGATATTACGAGAACTAACATTAAGCTAGTGTGAGTTTTTTCAAACGGTAGTGATATACTCCATATTAATTCTCGTAAAATAAACGGACAAAACTGAAGTGGGATCGAATATTTAAATGAGTGCTATAATGTATTCATTATTGACAGGTCAATAAAATCAGACTATACTAGTGTTAAATCGTTGTGTATCATTATTATGTAAAATTTCTATGAATATTATATTCCTTCATCTTATTCAACCAAAATTCGCGGAAGTTATAAGGAAAATCAGTTAAAGTTTTCAAATGGCTTAATGCAGATTATCAGTCATTTATTAACGTTCATATAAATTGCTTGTAAAGGCAATCACAGACGCAATATAATAGCTTTCCAGGGGATTCATGTTATCAATTATTCATTGTTATCAAAATTTCTCCTAAAGAAATTACTTAGACAATATAAACAAACTCTACGAGGGTATTAAAGACATTCTCTCAAGACAAAAAGACGAAAAAGAGAAACTTTTAAGACTTTGTTATATCCACCAAAAACCGAAGACATCTGCCTGCCATGTAATAGAAAACAATTGACATAGATCGGTTTTAACAACTAAACTCAATCTAACTAGGGGCTATTGAAATTTGCAGACGTAGGAAAACATGAAAATGAAGGACGGTTTGACAGTTTGTACTGGCATGGATCGTATAACATTTTCTAATCGCAGAAAATGTTCCATTTTAAGCCTCAAACACTCAAAGCAAATTTGTAAAATCAAAATACAATGTGAATGCATTAATACTGACAAGAAGTGTGTGTCTACCACCGTTTATGTAAAAGAACTTTAAGAAGAAAATGTTTCATTAGAATATGGTAAATATTACAGTGATATACGAGGGATGTTCAAAAATGTAATACGACTATAAAAAAGAGAAAAAAATAATCCGTAAAGAAAGCCCAACACGGCAAAATTGGAAATGTTGCAGGCTCGGTTTGATTGAGTCTGTTCATGGACAGTACTGGAAAGCGCAAGTAACCGTACACGCCCCCTAGCACTGGCTTAGGCAGAAGTCAACATTTCAACAGTTTTGAATTTAGTAACATCCGCAGATAATATGAGCCTTGTATCTTCAGATTCCATTAAATTAAGAATATTTTCAAATATACGGCGATCGCAATATATTTATTTTTACAATTTGAGCATAGGTTTGTTTAATTTTTGTGCTTAACGCGTGTTCTCTAAAATATTGAATTATCATGGTGACAAGCACAAGGGGCTGAGCATGAAAAAAGTTTGAAGCTAAGTTTAACTTGAGTCTTTTTTGTTTGTCATTAGTCTTCTGTTGGTTTTTTGTTTTTGTTTTGTTCTTTCCTATATTTCAATCAACACGTGATATTGTATTCAAATGCCATTATGTCCACATCTGACGCCATTCAGTCATGAAATGTATAAATTATCAAGTGTTGAACAGCAATGTTAATAACATTAATTGTAGATTAAAGCATTGACTGTAGATTATAGCAACACAACACACTTGTCTTGGAATCCCTGAATGTCAGCATGGAAGCTATTGTCTTACTCATATAAGCAACTCCAAATAAAAAAAGAAGAGATATGAATTTATCAAAACATTGTTCACCCATTCATTAGAAAATATGTTAATAATTTATCGCTTAGCCTTTGATTAAGTCAGTTGCTTGCTAGAAAGGGTCAACGAGGGGCGCACTTTTAGTGGACGGTATCATGAAACTAAACTAAAAGTATCATGAATCTAAAAGTGATGACAAGCAACTATAATGATACGAAATGTAATAACTCTTTTAAAAGATTTTAAGTACCTGAATTTGGGATGGGAAACATCATTCTAAGTTCAAATAGTAAACAACATTCGTTTATAAACCAGTTTAAAATATAAGTAGGACCTATGATTAATTACGGATTATATGTAACTTCGTCTGTACTTCTTCGTTTTTGTTTTTGTGTGTTTTTGAAAATCAACAATATCATGCATCAATTGTTCCTCAGAGTCTAAAACAAGATGTTAAAAAGTTTTAAATTGCTCCGACAGTGGTTTAACTAATAAGTGTTTTTACCCAGCTAAATATGGTCTTAAAGGCATTGGGTTTCCCTTCACAATTTTAGTGATCAGAATTTGGCACGGAAAAATGAATTTGGTTTGGTTTGTTTGAGCATACATATTTAAGAAGTCGTCGGTCGTTTTACTTAACAATGCAAGATAGCACCAGTTTAACTTACGTTTAACTTATTGGAAAATATGTCTGTGAATGAAATGCAAATAAAACTATAGGATAGGATATAGACTTACCAATCAAAGTAAGAAAATCCCGTAAAGCCAACAAAATGAATATGGACCATGACGCTTAACAATAATCTTAACCGAAAAAAAAACATTTAGAACATTTACCAATGAAAAGCACATGGTCTTTATCTTTTAGTGTCAAACTTCGACGCAAAAAAGTACCAAGTATGCGTTTGATTACCACTTCCTATAGATCAAAGCGTAATGACTGAATAAAGTTCATCTATAAAAGGAGATACAGCCATGTTGACAATATTTCCTCTTGACAAATACTTTTCTGTACTTTAAAATTTTCAGACAAAATTCCATTGACCAAGATGTTTTAGGTGTACCTATTAATAAAAAGCAATCTTAAGAATTTTCCATAATTTCCAAAGTTTTTTTTATTTTGTAAATAGCGAACTATGTCTAACATTATCAAAGGCACCAGTTACGTCAAGAAACATAGCAAAGGTATTCGAGTTTAGTTCAAACTGATGAGCAATCGTTTCTTGAAGATTAAATGAAACCGTTAAGGATCCTAAGTTTGTTGTATTGAGCACTTTGCTTCTCATTTGGAAAATTCTTTCTGTTGACTTTGGTTTATTTATCTAATCGTTAATGTTATATTATTTCGGATGTTTTGTATATATCGGGTAATATGCTAATTTGTTTATAGCTTTTTGGAATATCTTTCGGTTGTCAATTTTTGTATATAGAGATAACTATTACACCAACAAAAAACACCAGCAGAAAACAGTTTTTGAAGATATCTTTTTGAAGCATCATCCCCGATTTGAATTGCTGACAATATATACGTTACCTTGACGTTTAACGATAATCTACTTTTTGCCATCATCTAAGAAATTAAAACAAAAACATTTCGAACATTTACTAATGAAAAGCATTTGCTATTTAAACAATGATAACTAAGTAAATCCTTCAATTGTGTGTTTGTTCTGGAAGTATCATGAACGGAAATACATATTATTATATAAAAGTTGGTCTTATATTAGTCCGAGGATGGAATCTGTGCGAGGGGCGTCCGTGCCCGAGTTGTAAGGTCGTTGACTTCAACAAACCACTTTCCTCTCACCGCTGTGAGGGAGTTATTTAGCTAGTTTATGGAACATCGGTAGTTCTAACCAGACCCCCGTGAGGTCTTCCGCCACCAGAAAGCCTTAAACATTTGCAATTTAACCTTTATCGTGTTGGTGCGATGTAAAACCCAACCAAAACCAACAACAGCAAAACAAAAACTGTGCGTCAAATATATATACAATTAAGATAAAGAAATAAATAATTCGTAACAAGATTAATATGTTGGTGACAACTGACAAATGTTTTAATTTTTATATAGATGTCAATGACATCTAAATAGTTAACAGACTGATATAGATATGATTTTAAAATCCTTGTACATTAGTAGAATGATTCAGTTTCGAATTGTATAATTGTATAAAGATTAAAGTACGATGTATATGTGTATATTATGAAGAGAACGTTGTTTTTATACTGGCAGTATGTTTTATATTGATGAAAATGATTCACGCGGGTAAATAGCAATGCTTAAGTATAAACAAAATGAAGGGAGATAAACATTCTAAGTTAACACGATGCTTAGCAACACGGGTTAGCTCTCTTTGGTGATAAACGCATAGCCTAATCTAAGAAATTGTTTTGTCAGGAAAGAATTTGTCCCACAACAGATAATGACTTTATCTATCATAGGCACATTTTCAAGTATTTCAAAATTAAATAAAATCAAAAGAAATGTATTATTTGGATATTCTAATAAAATATTGTTTGGAAATAAAATGTTGATAAAGTTCTATAAAAATGATATATTATGAACATTTATATGATGAATAATAATGATATTTTATTCTAGAACAGTTTATTGTCTGTTATAAATATATGTAATATCAGATCATGTAACTCACAGTTGCCAACGACATTCATATAAAAATCTATCGTGATTTGTTGTTATATCTAATATAAAATATTATCAACATATTTTTTTCTTGTATTGCAAACCTTCCAATATAGACTAATTCACGTTATTAGGGACAACAACAAAACAATAACATACTTTAACTAATTTTATTTTATAGTCATACACAGTGGCATATGTAATTTATCTCACTGAGTAATGTCTTAGTTTATCTTTGGCATTTTATGGGCACGACTCCATTAATAAAAGCCAAAAGGTTTGGATACCGGGCATACAAAACCCTGTTAGGGCATCCATAGCAAAGCAAACAAATGACACAAAATCACAACAAGCAATTTCTAAGGAAGGATTAACTCAATAGAGCATTTACAAATAATGAACCAAAGCATTATCAATTAAATATGCAAAGAACACATGAGAAATATCCATTGATTTTTAGCTGATATTCAATCCACTGTGAATTTGACTTTCTGTCAATTCATTCAGTTCATTGACTTAAACTACTGATATTGTTTGTAACAAAATATGTTTTTGTCCCTGAAGAAATATTTTGACAGATTCATGAGCTATAGCTCTTGTTCAAGTGGTGAATTCGAAGAGCCGAAACAAAGCTGAATTTAATCAAGCAAAGTGTTTGTCAAAAGAAAATGTTCAATTCAATCTGCTTGTTTATAATCTTTTGAAATCAATTGTGAAAATGTGTTTCTTCGAAAAAAAAATACCCCCCCCCCCTCACAAAAACATGCTGTAACAAATTTTATTGCTGAACGTATCTGGTTGTAATACATTCTAGTAACTGTCATATGCAATTATATTCTTTCTTGTTCTAAATTCCTCCAAGTTTTGATCTATAATTCTGTGGTTTGATGTCAGGAATTTACATGGTTTTATATTATATGAACACATCAGTTACTTGCGAAATTGATGGTATCTGGCACTAGTAAACTTCTTTACAGCATGTCTAGGAACGGTGAAGTTGTTGATCTGTGCTCTGGTAGATACAAACACCAGTGCCACTAATGTTAGCCAAATGAACATAGTAGTTATTATATGTTGTATTTATGCAAGAAGACTGCAATACTCTTAAATATTTATTACATTGTAATCGAATCATATTGATGACATTAAGCTGTACACTAAGTCCTACTATTACTACATTAAGCGGTTTTGCAGTTACGCAACAAAACTTTAACCTAAAACAAGACAAAACAAATTGAAAACTAGATGGGAACTCAATGCGAAAAAATTGTACAGGTAAGGTTAAGGCTAACCCTTTTTGTAAATTCAATATTTGTTTTCGTTTCTAAATACAGCCTTAAATACAATTATGATTTGAATGTGAAAATGGTAAGATTTAGAATTCAATAACGTATATGTATTCATACGGCTGTTACCATTTACATTATATTTATACATGCATCCTATTTGCTTATAGCGCATATTCATACCATGGCAAGTGATCATTTCAGAGTGATAATATTTGTTTTGGACATGCTTAACTTCATTTGTATAACATTTAATTACCATTTCTAGTTTTGTTTGGATGAAAGAGATCGACACATTTGGTTCATACTTGGTGTGACACAACATGCTGTTACTGCTATTCCCATACTCTAATACTGAGTTTCAACCCCAGATATTTCAGCATATTTTTTCTATTGCAAATTTATAATTATAAGGATAACTCTTAGTAATATCGTAAATATAATTTTGTATATATTAAAGGTCATAAAACTATCAAATTGTTTAACCATATAATATAGATATTATCATAACACATATTACGTCTTTTGGTACACATACATTTTTATTTATTTGAGTCCGGGGCCTTATTAATATAATTCAATCTTACATTTCCCCAATATTAATCTACGGAAATAAAATAAATGTCAATATGTTGGCAATATAAGAGTATTTTTGTTATTGAAACATTTATGATTTATTTATCCTGCTAATGATTTAAACTTACCTATATACTTTATAATTATATTTTTTGTTGAATAGTTAATGGTTTTGTTTGTTTGTTTGTTTGGATTTTACGGCACGTCAATACATAAATGGCCATATCGTGCCGAATGCTATAATAGGCTTAAAATATAATGTAAAACGTTGTAAATAATAATAAAAAAGAGCCAATCAGATCCTTGAATACAAGTTTATCTCTTTCAAATAATCGATGATGTTTTTTGATGGAATTGTATTAAAGAGTTCTTTGAGTGAGTTTACATTATAAAATCTGTTACGGGCCTGTGAAAATCATGACATTCCAGAAGAAAATGCTTGACAGTAAAATTTTCATTACAACCTACACAGAAAGGGGCATTGTCATTCGTGAGGAGATAGGAATGGGTAACTTTAGTGTGTCCAATTCGGCATCGAAGAAGAACTGTTTGATCATGGCGGTTTGACAAAGACAGAGATGGTGACACATCAAGAGATGGGTTTATATCATGAAGTTTATTAAAGACGGCATTGTCCCAATTTGCTTTCCATTCAGATGAAACGAGTTTGTTTATAGCAGTTCTAAAATCACAAGCAGGTAATAATAAGTCAGTTTTTTGAAAATTTAATGATTGTTTAGCTAAAGCATCTACTTTTTCATTTCCTCGTATACCTACATGACTAGGAATCCAATATAATATAACAGATTTTATTTTAAGTATATCATGAAATCGTAAAAGAAGTTTCTTTATCATGATATTGTCAGATTTTTTATTTTTAATGGATATTAAAACAGAAAGCGAGTCAGAAAATATCACAAATTTATCATGGGTATGCTGTTCTATGTATGACAATGCTAAATCTATAGCTTTTGCTTCAGCAGTAAAAATTGATGCATTATCTGGCAACCTCATACTAGATGTAAAATCATTTTCATACACAGCCGCACCTACTTTGCAACCTTCCTTTGAACCGTCCGTATAAATATGTATAAAATTTTTATGTTCTTCCTTAATTGCTAGTGCAACGACCCTAGTTATTTGTTGTTAATTTGATATTAAAGTTTGTAATTAAGATATAATTGTAATTATCTTAATACTTTTCATTGCAGAAAATATAAGTAACTTTTCTTGTAATAATTAGGTTTAAACCATGTATATACTACCATGTACTTCAACTCTCTATTATCTATTGCTTAATCAGTAGATAACCTGTCCAAGTTATTAATAGATTAGGAATACTGCCCATTGGTCAATTCCAAGTGGGTCTTACATAAATAGCTGCATCACATGTGCAGTCTCTCTCTCTCACTTCACTGACCTTAGGATTTAACTAGAAAATAGTTTCTAGTAATTAAGTATGGAATAGTTAAATATTAAAGTTGTTTAAACACCATGATGGTGATTTAACAACTTGTGAAATGTGTTAAGTTTTACAGTTCTTATTATTCTAAGTGCAAGTTTGTGTAACTTGATGGAATTCATATCTACATAGTGTTTAAATTGTTTATGATAAAGTGTTAGTATCTTTGTGCCAGATGTGCTAAGTTACTGCTTCACCATGAAGGTGATGTAGGTACTTAGAAAAGTTTGTGTATAAGTGAATGAGGTTGTAAAGTACCTTGATCACCATGTTGGTGAATTAACCACTTAGGAAATTTACACCATGTTGGTGATTTAACAACTTAGAGTTTTTCTGAACATAAAAAGTTTAAGTTCCTTAATCACCATGTTGGTGATTTAACTACTTAGAAAATTGTCTTTCGGTACATAAAAAGTTTAAGTTCCTTAATCACCATGTTGGTGATTTAACTACTTAGAAAATTGTCTATTAAATTACATAGGTATAATGATTGTGAAGTTCCTTGATCACCATGTTGGTGAAATATTTCAGTTTGTGAAATAGTGAATGAAAAGTGATTCAAATTTGAAACAGTGTTAGTTAAGTGAATCATTAGTGATGTGCTATAAGGTGAATTTTCAGTAATGTGTTTTAACGTGAATTTTAGTGAAGTGTTAGTAAATGAACTTATGTGAAGTGTTAGTAAGTGAACTTAAGTGAAGTGTTAGTAAGTGAACTTTAGTGAAGTGTTAGTAATTGAAGTTAAGTGAAGTGTTAGTAAGTGAACTTTAGTGAAGTGTTAGTAATTGAAGTTAAGTGAAGTGTTTAGTGCGTGTATTATAAGTGATGTGTTGATATTAATGACAATGATTCATGACTCTTATTCTGAAAAAGTGAATTTTCAATGATGACTTAGCGAGTTATTGTAGATGTTAGAAAAAGAAGAACTTTTGTGCATGCATTGATGTAAATAACTTTATAAATGTAGAACATAGTAAATAAAATTTAGATTAGATGAACACCTCTTTTTGTTATATTTGTTAAATTTGTTATATAAATAAGTATCTAAATCTGGTACTAGACGAATCCCAAAAACTGAGCATCTTGTTGAGGTAAACAATGTACTTATGATATCACACGCCCAATTTGCCCGCAGGATCGCTTCACTAGAAACTTCTCTTTAAAATGTTCATGTGAATTTGATGACTTTTTTATATTTGAAAGGTAAATATTTATTTCAGGGGAATTATAAGTCCAAGGTGGAACATCCTCATCGTCATTTTGAAGGATACTGACAGGATTAATTTTAAGTTTATCTAAATCATCTTTTAAACGAAGGCCTAATGGTTTAATTTCCTTTGGTTTGTTAACAAATTTTTCAATATAATTTGGTTTGAAAATAATATTTTTGGCTGGATTTTTGCTATTTGATGAAATTCTAGTTGCATATTGAAGTGATAGCTTTTTTCGACGAAGTTGAAGCGATGGTTCCCCAGCTTCCGCATATAGACTTTCTACAGGTGAGGTGCGAAATGCACCTAAAGCTAAACGTAAACCCTGGTGATGTATGGTATCTAGCATTTGAAGATATGATTTTCTTGCAGACCCATATTCAACAGAACCATAATCTAATTTTGATCGGATAAGACTTCTGTATAATTTCAGTAATGTGGAAGAATTTGATCCCCAATTTGTACTTGATAAAACCTTAAGTAAATTTAAAGCTTTAAGGCATTTAGTTTTCAAATGTTTAATTTGTGCTATAAAAGAAAGTTTTTTGTCAAATATAATTCCTAAAAACTAAGCTTCATCGACTACTGGAATTTTAGAACCAGATATGTAAAGTTCAGGGTCATTATGGTGTTTCCGCAATCGACAAAAATGAACACATTGAGTTTTTGACTTTGAAAATTTAAAACCATTTTCTATTGCCTACTTTTGGATTTTATCTAAATTTTGTTGAAGTTGCCTTTCAATTGTTCTCATACTTTTCGATCGATAGCATATAAGAAAATCATCTACATATAGAGAATAATCTATGCCTGGTGTAAGAGCGCTAGCAATATTGTTTATTTTAAGGCCAAAAAGTGTAACAGAAAGTATGCTTCCTTGAGGAACACCTTGTTCTTGTTGGTGATCCTCAGAAAAAGTTGAACCATGTCTTATTTTAAAGTGCCTATCGTTTAAAATGAAAAGAGGAAGTCTGCCTTTAAGTCCAGCATCCTTTAGATCTTTTAGGATACCATATTTCCAAATAGTATCGTAAGCCTTCTCAATTTCAAAGAAAATTGATACCAGGTGTTGTTTATTTACAAAGGCTTCTCTAATAAAAGTTTCAAGTCGTACAAGATACTGAATAAGTGTAGATTCTTACTTTTCGAAAGACTTTTGATAATTTTGTATTATAGATAGATTCATTGAATAAAAATGAATATAAATTTAATCTCTAATACTTTTATATTTGCCACAATTTATCTTTGTTAGCATTAGTATTTATATTGAGTAACAAGCCTTTCTTACTTTTGGAAAGGAAATTGATTGTTTACTCATTATTTGTCATTCAATACGAAAAGCAACCTTTCTCTATTTTCGTAATACCGTAACTTCCCTGAAAATGTAGTAACTTTTCTCAGCTGCAGGCGAATTCCATTTAGAATTGCTACAAGAATATCCCCAGATGGTGATCATTTTCTGTTGTTAAGAATAAGGTCTTCTTAAGTGTACTTAAACTATTGATTACTCTGAATATCATTACATTTTAATTCAAAGATATCCAAATCATAGATTTTACACGATAAAGAGCATCTCTTATGAAAAGTAACCGAATTGGTGAAAATAATTGTTTTTTATTTGAATATTTGAACATGATATGCATATCAATGGAAAGGTGTACTGAATCAGAAATTATGACCCCTGTAGCGGTATGATATACAATGTAATACTTTTGCACATGTATTTGTTCCTATATGTATCATTTTTTTCACATACTATGTAGAGCGTAGACCTTTTTAATATAACGTAAATAGAAGGAATGTGAACCTATTGGCAACAGAGGTTATGCAACACTGTGCAAGGTTTTTGTAAGTCGGAAAAAATGTATTTAAGTATTTAACGTTAGGTATTGGTCTTTATAACGGATAATAAATGGTCTAAGAATGTCATGAATTAAACAAACTTATACTTGATATTACTACACAAATATTTGTGTTGTTTGCAAAAATTCCTCTCTTGATCAATTCTTCTCCCTAGCAGTTATCGCAACCATAAAATTCATGAGTTTGTATTGATCTTGTCATAAAAAGTATCCTAAACAAAATGCTACAAAAAGTGCTTAAAAGGAACAAAAACGTTATTCTGATTACAACAATAGGCCCGTAAAACTACCTGTTCTTATTTAAATTCAATTGTTGAGTTCCCTGATCATATACATATATATATATATATTACACATATGTGGCTTCCCGGAAAGACGTACAACGAAATCAGTTAATTTGTATCTAACAGATAATGTTAAAGCATTGAAGTTGTCAAGCATTTTTCTTTTCCATGGGGTTTAACTAGGCAATTACAAATTTCTTTATGTAAATTTTAATTTAATTAATTCTCTATATCGTGTTTGATAATTAAACAAACGCACAATGTTGCAATCATAATTGCATGTTTCTTTAAAATGATTAACTTTACGACACCCTCTTTCCAATTTATTGGAAATTTTATTGTATATTGCAACGGTTTGTGGTAAGTGGTAAATTAACCAAAGTCGTTTGCCCATGTCTTGTTCTTGTGCAATACGAGTTTTATATGTACATGCAAGAGCTATATTTAGAATATTCATTTAAATTTCTAATTAACTCCATCAATACACCACAATAGAAGAGATGTTTGTAATCTAATAAATATTAACTTAAATAAATACATGCAAAAATACTTATCCAAATGATTAAAAAAGTAATAATAATAAAAAACAACAACAATATACTAACACAAGTACCAAAATTGTTTTAAAAATCTTCCAACGTTTATATATACGTTGCAAATTCAAGTTTGTAGGTCATTTATGGCTAGGTCGTTAAATTTTTATCTATTGACAGGATTCCGAAATATTTAAAGTCATTTTGTTTACAAATAACGTTTAGAAAAGGTTTGTAAATAGGATTCTGTTGTCGGTGTTGAAATTCGAGATAAAACTTATGGTACAATTATGGAGATTTTAATCAGTGTGCTTGTGGTAAAGGTCATTTTTACTTTTTATTTTTAAATTTATATTAAAATCATGATTTTGATCAAAACATGTTTTTTTTCTTGTTTGGATGGAGTTGAAATTGGACATTTGTAATAAATATCAATTAGGTCATCCTTGCGTACCTTAATTAATCTTAATTCAATTATGGTTCAACTATTAGAATCTGTTTGCTTGTCGTAAAAGACATACACCAAGACAAAACGTGTTTGATTTTTTTAGCATTAATGCCAAGACTGTTGTATTATTGGTCACAACGCGCCGAGATCTATCATACAATGTCCTTAAATGACTGAGACAAGTTTACTTCCTTTAAGTAATCCATCAGGATGATGGATGGAACTAAGGCAAAACTTTCACAAAAAGAATTGACTCGTTAAACTTTCACGAATATGTGCAAGAAAATGTTTGACGGTAAAAATGGTAAGGATGTGTAACTCTAATTATGTCCAATTCTACACCTAAGTATGACGGTTAAGGAGCGAAAGAGATATTGATTTATCAAGACCAGGGTTGATATCATCTTTAATTTTTCAGATCTGTTGGTGTGCAGGTTTAAACGTTTCTTCGTATTATATGCAAGTTTTGCTATACTGTTTGTCCTTCAGGGTTTACTACGTAGTTTGTAATGAAGCATCTTTAACGGCGTTTAACGACACCAGTGATAACTCAACTTTCATGTCCTTACCTAGAAGACTTAATGAGACCGCATCTACAAACTTTCACACAATTTCATTCTATTTCAATTGCGGAATATGTAGCTTGGATCTGGCATATTTCAGTAGTATCTGAGATACAGTTTTAGCCTTTAGGCCACTGATAGAGACAGTTATCAAATAACCAGTTGTGCTTCCAACTGATTTTAGACGTTAATTCAAGCTCATTACTAAGAACAATTACGTAATTGGTTTTATTTCGAAGATAATCTCATTACGTTTACTATCTTAGTGCTGAATATATAGAAAAAAGACAGTTATTAGATCATAATTACAAGTGATTGTTTCAAATTATACTATTAAATCACCATTAGGAAACAAATGTCTTTTCGAAATTCTCCTTGTCTTTGTCCAAAATGACAAGAACAAATGCTGGAAATTAAATGATGTCACATTTCTTTAGAGAGTGAAATCTCAAATGTCCATATTTCTTTTAAATGAATATCATATGCACTCAATGTTTACATAATTATGACAAAATTATTACAAAAAATAGTTTTGCTCTTAAATCCATGTACGTGAACTAAAGAAATAAATGTTCCTATTCACAAGAGAGAACATTGTGTCCTGCTTTCTCGTTGCCTTTCTTGTCACCTTGCTGGGTGACTTACCAATGGTCCTGTTATGATTTGTTCTGTTTGGGGTAGCGTGTCCTTTGTTGATTTTTTCTTCCATATTTCAATATTTTCTGTCTCTATTTTAGCCAAAAGTTGGAACGGCATATACTTGAAGAAGCAATTCCATTGGAAATTGCAATTTACAGTTTAACACATTTAGTTTTCCCGTATAGACACTCCTTGGATTTGGTGGACTTGCATCAAAATAGACACGGTTTTAGGACACATAGCATATTTAAGACATTATATTCGTCATCTATTCAATCATATATTAATAATATATTCCATATTTAACAGACTAAATTTGCTTTTGTTTTAGCAGTTATATCACTTTAATGTCGTAAGCCTTTATGATGTAATTTAATAAACTACCAGACCGACGTGTTAAGAAAGATTCAATACATAATGCATCGAAAAAGTATGCTCCCCTTCCTATTGTTATGTTTTGAATACCATTGGTTTGGATTGAACAGTCAGAGTCGCCTAAAATAGAATATATGTCATTGCAAAACTAACAAGATCATTTATTTATTGAATTTCTCTTTTTAGTCTTTGACTTCGTTGACGTTTAAAGGAGAAACTTAAGTGTGGGAAGGTCACACATTTGTCAATACTTTCTATCAGTGTAGAGTCATTGTGTTATTGCAATCTTTATCTGTTACTTAAAGGAGCGTTCCTAATTTGGATGGAGCTATATACATGTATGTGACATATTTAACTTGAAACGGTTATTTTAGTTAAATACTACAAAACACCTTGTTGACTTATACGCGTTTTCTTAATGTTTCGTACTTTCGCTGAGATCTTTGTTTTGTTGGATTCTCTGGGTTTTTTTTCTGGTTTTTAGAAGTATGTTTTGGTGTAAATTCAGTTCAATAAAAATGATTGCCGAATCGACCAATATGATTAAAAACTTCCCACTATTATATATAAAACTTCTGAACTCCGTATATAAATTTATTATTATTTGATTACAGGGATTCTTATTTTTTCTATTTTATTTACTTTTAATATTTTTTTCCTCAAACTTTTCTCTTTTATCGTCAGTTTACGACGATATAATTGTTACCTGCTTTATTTATTGAATATTTCAATATACATTTAAGTATCTTTTTGTACTGTAATGTATCACAAACTATTTATTTCTTATTACATGTACATAAAATATAAATATTACATTTAAATATGTTATTATCAGAGGTTGTTTTATGCCACCATTGACCTATATTATTGTTGTTGTTAAAATGAATTAATTCATACAATGACACTCATGGGTTGGTAACTTGCATTTTTCAGTGCCATACATAAACACCGAGCCTATGACATTTTCAAATTGTCGTTTTGGGCGTTCTTTTGCGATTTCGTTTTTTCTCCATTTTGTAACCATTTGTAAATAAAGTTATATATTATATGTTCAGGGACTTTTCAAAAATAGCAGGTAGACAATTAGATGACTTTTATGTTTCACTTTCCTAGAAAAGAGTAGGTTGCGTCCCACACTGCCTGTAAGAAGTTACATCAGTGATCTTATTTTTCATATTTTGATTTAGGTTTATCAAATACACTTCACTTTGTCTAGTTCATTACCGCAATCAATGAATTTAAAAATAAAATGTAAATGTAAAATCTATATTTATGTATGCGTTATTTTAAACTGCCAAATCAAAGTTCAAAATGCATTTTTACACCCGTTGATCGGTAATATATTAGGCAGGCAATTAAAAATAGATTTGTATCCAAATTTTCAGTGTTTACTTGTAAAAGTATTATGCAAATATGTTAGACAATAGTCCTTTTCGGCTGGAGCATTGTAGATGTTTACATGGGGTTTTTGACAAGAGACAAGACATAAGTTTTGTGTTTTGATTAAATAAAGAAGGTGATAAAAACAATTTCCGAATGCAGGTGTGTCAATCGACGGAACGTCTTGTAGTAAATAAAACAATGCCACCAGAACACTGATAGTATCTAACTAAAAAAAGTACATGCTTTACAAATATCATAAAATGTGTTTTACAAATGTCCCCATTTGAATAATCAATGATATATATGAAACTTAAACATAAAAGGATATATACATTTTTCTTTGACTTTAATAGTACAAAAATGTAAAATACCAAACGAGCTAAAATGGACTCGGGATACTCGGTATTGATATTATTTTTATTACATTATCTTAATTCAAGAACATATTTCTTTCTAATGTGTTACTTTTTATGTTGTATGGATTTAAAAATTTCAACCTAAAACAGTATAAACATTTTTCTGCCCAAAAGAATGCAATCAACTTTTGTGTATGGCTTTGTTGCAAAGAACAGCAAACGAAATTGCAAATAATCTTATCTCTTGCAACTGTTCTTATCTAATGAGAATACTTAACGTTTTTGACCTCAATTTGATAATTTTTAATATTTATACATTTCATTTGTAATACCAGACACAAATTGTCACAATAATGTAATAAATAATGCAATGAAAAATGCATGCTCTCATTGCTATATTAATAGGAAAATAAATAGGTCTGGTCTAAATTCAGGAACAAATTGTCTCTAAAAATTCTTTATTTTATGGGTATTGCAAACAATTCATTTTGATTAAACTGCCGAAGACGTTTATAAATAAAATGAATTTCCTAAAACATAACTAAACTAACTGCACAGTTATTGAATTTCCCTTTTTCGTATATAAGCGTTATTTATAGTTATAGAGGACACTTTAGTTTGGAAAGGTCACAAGAAATTTTATGTCAATTTAGATTCGTTTCGTGCTCATGTTGCGTCATGTACAGCTGTTATATTATTAGCGGAATTAGTGTCAATATATAGACTTTCAAGTAGTTCTATGAACAATAACCTTGATCGTCTTCTACACTATTCCATCACTTAATCATAATTTTAATATTATCAGCAACTATAAGGTTTAAAATGTTTGTATTCGTGATGAGATACAAGAAGAAAACGTGCCGTAATAAAGCTGGATATTATTAAAATAACTCCTTTGGGCAAACGACTGTGCTTGTTTTTTTGTCGTTAAGAGTAGTCTAAAGTTTTGTTTGTCCCGGTCACATGATGTTTAAGTCTCCTCATTAACATATTCGGAGGACAGTTGTTTTATGTATACAAGTCCTCATCGCATTATTATACAAGATGAGTATGTAAAAGGAAAAAAATAGAAACATTTTCTTAAATATGTATTAATATTCAGTATGTTTATAAGAAGAAGCCATTTATACGTATATATACGGGTTTGTAACGACAGATGATTTCAATGACACTGTTTTGCAGTCATGTTATGGTAGTCTCGTTTTGAAGATATTATATATACAGAATGTTATATTTATGTTTTAATTTACACAAATATATTAATACTAGCACAGCATAACCATTAAAGTTTTGATAACTTGCATTTTTTGTGATTAAATAAACGTTTGTATAATTAAACAAAAATCTTCAGTGATAAACATTAAGAAACCATTTTATAATGTATATAAACTACGGATTATGAGCTTGCCACATGATGTCATAAATTGAAGAATGACATTAATATTTTTCCTTTATATGAAGTGTCAACATTATAGAGATCTTATCAACATAACACATACATTTGTTTTGTTTTTTTGTGAATTGCTTAGTGTGTCTTAATTGGACAATGCTGTTGATATCAATATAACTGTAAGACAATTGTCTATTGTCGTCCCTTGTCTGTCAGTTTTCTTTAAATTAACCCTTTAAATGAATTACTTGTTACTTTACTGTATATTTCATCTGCTTGTTTAACAAAAATATATCATGCCTATTTTCTATTATAGGACTGATAGCATTTTGTTACTTTCAATATAATGATATTTAATATATAAATCATGTATGGTCCGAATTAGCAGACATTGGCAACGATGAGTCCAGATATATTTTTTAAACAATGTGTCTTCTTTGCTACCAGGGAATGGTTTGTATTGAGTATGTGTACCTCCCAAAAATGATTCATAACAGATTAAATGGTTTCTTAAATGTAACTGAAGGCCATGAAAAGAACTACAGTTGGCAAAAAGTAGGTTATATTTTTGGTTGAATTAAAGCGTTAATACTAGCTTATTGCTAAAAGCAATTACATAATTGCTTTTCTTAAAATTAAATTCAATTACCGTTAATATCTTTTCGTCGACGAAAGACAAAACTGTTTGGATTTTTATCACTAGTTATTGCATTTAATTATACATTTTGTCTTTAAAACAATTAACTTAAAGTTATTGTTTTGAATCTTTAATGTTGGGATATTTTCAACAAGCTTGCCTTACTTTGTTTGGTTTAAAACTAAAAGTATCATTCATATTTTTAAATAGTTTTATAATTTATTTATATAACAATTTATTGTATAGTTTTTAGCGTATTTTAAACATGTTCTGGATGGGCTCTATTATAAAATCATCCCACAAAGTCGTTAAGGATTTTCATATACACAAAAATAATCGTGAGTTGATGATATTCAACTTATCAATATAATCTTTTATTCATATAGCCCTTATACATACACAATATTTACCCTGTTCGTGTAGCTTACTCTCTCTTGCAAAGAGCATGTTTCCACCACATGCCTGTTATTAACATTGAAAGATAGTTTATTTTATTTGTCGATTAAATGAGCAATCATGTAAGGAAGAAATTAAACAAAATAAATTACCTGTCCAAATCCTCTGAAAATGTATTTTATTATTTGAAATAAGTGCTGGGTATAAGGTCAGTATATCAGTGTTTGGTATAGAGTTTGGTGATAAATGCTCGGTCAAACGTCTGGAGATGAGTGTTGGCTAAGTGTCAGGGAAATAAGTGCTCGGCATAGTATTTGAAAATATGAGTTTCTTTATCTAAGGAAATAGTGTCAGGAAAAAATCAAATTAAATATTAATTTCATCTTTGAGATATTATTATTATTACATGAATGATCCCCTATCCGAGGGTAACACAAAGGTTTTGGTTTCGGCGTGTTTTGTTATTCCTGCTGTTTTTATGATTTATTTCATAACGAAAATGGTTCCCTTTTGAAAAAGAATACTCTTATTGCAGATTAAATGTGTTCGTCCTTCCGCTTTTTTGCCTTCCGGTTCTGCATACGTCCAGCAAATATACACTGTCATACGGTGCGCAACATAACAGTTTACTGTTGTAAATGCACATGCATTTTTATAACCGTTGCTAGAGCACATATTTTATAACTAATAACAAATTTGCGGCATAACAAAAATGAAGCACACTATGTGTTTACTTAACAGAGACAATCTGTGTTACAACGCAATAACAAAGACAGATGGGTATATTTGGATAATTTTCAGTTGTTATGCTCCCCGAAAAAAATCGGGCGAGCATATAGTTGCCGGGTTGTCCGTCCGTCCGTCAGTACGTACGTGTGTACGTACGTACGTCCCGAATTCGTGTCCGGCCCATAACTTTGTTATTTGAAGTCGGATTTTACAACTTTTTCACAGAAATGATCACCATATTGAGACGACGTGTCGCGCACAACATTTGGGTCGCTACCTTGAAGGTCAAGGTCACAGCATGACCTTGAACAAAAATCGTGTCCGGCCCATATCTTGGTTATTTGAAGTCGGAGTTTACAGCTATTTCACAGAAATGATCACCATATTGAGACAACGTGTCGCCCGCAACATTTGGGTCGCTACCTTGAAGGACAAGGTCACAGCATGACCTTGAAGCAAAATTGTGTTCGGCCAATAACTTGGTTATTTGGATCGGATTTTACAACTTTGTCACAGAAATGATCACCATATTGCGACGACGCGTCTCCTGCAACATTTTGGTCGCTACCTTGAATGTCAAGGTCACGGCATAACCTTGAAGCAAAATCGTGTCCGGCCCATAAGTTCGTTATTTAAAGTCGGATTTTACAACTATTTCATAAAAATGATCACTATATTGAGACGATGTGTCGCGCTCAACATTTGGGTCGCTACCTTGAAGGTCAAGGTCACAAATCGTATCTGGCCCATAACTTACTTATTTGAAGTCGGATTTTACAACAATTTCACAGAAATGATCACCATATTGAGACAACGTGTCGCGCTCAACATTTGGATCGCTACCTTGAAGGTCAAGGTCACAGTATGACCTTGCAGCAAAGTCGTGTCTGGCCTATAACTTCCTTATTTGAAGTTGGATTTTACAACTATTTCAAAGAAATGATTACCATATTGAGACGACGTGTCGTGCTTAACATTTGGGTCGCTATCTTGAAGGCCAAGGTCACAGTATGACCTTGCAACAAAATCGTGTCTGGCCTATAACTTCCTTATTTGAAGTTGGATTTTACAACTTTTTCAAAGAAATGATCACCATATTGAGACGCCGTGTCGTGCTTAACATTTGGGTCGCTACCTTGAAGGTCAAGGTCACAACATGACCTTGAAGCAAAATAGTTTCTAACCTATAACTTCCTTATTTGAAGTTGAATTTTATAACTATTTCACAATAATGATCACCATATTGAGACGATGTGTCGTGCGCAACATTTGGGTCTTTACCTTGAAGGTCAAGGTCACAGCATGACCTTGAATTGTGTCCGGTCCATAACTTGGTTATTAGAAGTTGGATTTTACAACTATTTCACAGAAATTACCATCATATTGCGACGATGTGTCGAGCACAAGTCGGTAGACAAATCTTATTGCGTAGAAGTGCGGTGCAAAGAACAGTAACTCTGCATTGCCTAAGTTTGGAATTATCACACATTGAACTTTGTCTGGGACATAACTCTGAAACTACAAAAGATATACTTTTCTGTGTCCAAATCCTAGTCGGGGAGCATCACTTGGTTCAACCGGCTCTTGTTTATATTTACGGACTGTTTTTTTTTTAAATACACACACAAAGAATAAAAAAGAGAATCGGATTAGAATAACTAGCTGTTTGTTTTATGGTCATATTCTTTTTATATTATTTTAAATGATATTCCACCCGAAATCAAATTGTGATACTTTTTACAAAACAATTATCTTACATTTCAACTGAAAATTCTAAATATTACCAAAACATTTAGTCTTATCTCACAATGTAACACCCATTGAAATAATATAATCGTTACTATACGTTGAAGAGGGAAATAAAATAAGTTTGCTAAAGATATACATATTTGCATGACATTCTGGAGACAATGCGCCTTTTTGTTAAAAAAATAAGCTGTACTTATAAGATAAATATAAGATGAAATATGAAAATAGATAATAAACGAGCCGCGTCACGACAAAACCAACATAGTGGGTTTGCGACCATCATGGATCCAGACCAGCCTGCGCCTCCGCGCAGTCTGATCAGGATCCATGCTGTTCGTTATCAGTTTCTCTACTTGTAATAGGGTTTGTAAGCGAACAGCATGGATCCTGGATGCGCAGACTGGTCTGCTGGTCTGGATCCATGCTGGTCGCAAACGCATTACGTTGGTTTTGTCATGACGCGGCTCAAATCATATTCGTGTTTTAGGAGAATGCTTCGCTATTGTGCTTCTTCAAATTAATATACTCATGACGTATGTTCTGTGCATATTAGAAAAAATGTAGACCTTGAAAATAAACTTACTTAATTTTGAAATGCAACTTTTTTGTTACAGTCATAAAAATTAAAAATTCCTCTGAAACATTAAAAACAACACAATTACATGAAAATTTCAGATTTGGTTTGATTGAGTCTGTACATGTGTGTTTCTATGAAATGACTTCCGTTCCATAGTAAAGCATATTGGCACATTCTGCACAAAAAAAGTAAATAAATGTATAAATGTCAATTGATTTCTATTTTTAACAAATTTAAAACGTAATTGAATTAAAATTCAACAAATTGTTTTTTCGATATTCATTTTCTTTATGAAATTGAAAATTGCAATCAGTACCACAGTTCAGATATAAGTGCACTTGTTCTTATGTACATGAACTTTCTCGTTCCATTTTTACTTTTCCAGGAAATGCTTTGTCTTTAATTAAATAATTGTCTTTATCTAAATATAGTGTGACAAGAAATAATTTCTTAAAACGTTTCATAAATTATCGTTGATAGATCCCAAGAGAAAAGTATTTTTTCTTTCAAGAAATAATTAATGAACAAAGTATTTCATCCATCCTATATGCTAACGTTTGCTTTAAATATAGACACATATTTTCCAACAACAAAATTTATTCTTTCAGTAGTGAACTTAATTAGTTTACATTTAACCATTGACGAAGTTCATAAGCGAGATATTTCTCGGAAAACTATTTTACTATAAATTATGTGTCATTATTAAATTTCCTTTTCTTTTGAATTTACATTGTTTAACGTAATTTAAGTCCGTTAAATTTACAACTGCTGTTTTAATGTCGGTTTATGTGACTCAGATAACTAGTTCAAAAATTCTATTTTATTTAGGTACGCTCACTGTTTACTTGTAAATGCCTGTACATAATGTTATGAATTCCCGCATGCTCAATAAAATCTTACCCACGATTCCGATAAGCTGATAGCAATTGAAAAAATGTCTATTTTTTGGTATATCGTGTCACCTTAGGAGTTCCAACAAAATTTCCATATCAAAGTACGCGAAACACGAAAGGTCATATACGATTAAAAATGCTTATAAGTAAACAAAATGTTTATAAGAACTAAATATTTTACATTTTATGTCCGGTGACAATGGATTTCCTATATAGAAATAAAATATACGTTAAGTTGCTTTATGGGCAAACCCATTCCTTTACTTTGGGACAATACCGTCACTTTTCATGGTGTAGCACTTAATTCCGTTCTGACCGACGTAAAAACAGCAGACGTTTCTAAATTCTATATTTCACAGTCTCATATTTAATTGTTTAATTCTGGTTAGGTCAGTGCTGTGGGGTGTGGACGTTAGCTTGTACTTAACGACTTTTATGCAAGAAGAGGTTTTTATTATACCGAGCCTACAAGATTATCAAATTTGTTGTTATAGGCGTTATTGAGTTTTCTCTTTTTTCTTAGAATAAGAACAATATCCTAAATTGTAACAGCATGATTTTATAATGATGAATCATGCAGCAGCAATTATTCTTGACATTTGAGACAGGTGATAATAAACAGTTGTACCTGGCCAAACTTGAAAACCTTTCTTTAAGAATATCTCATTGTATGCCACTGGTTGACAAAGGCCTATCAAATTAAAAGTTGTCAAATATTTTTTTTATTATATATCCTTCAAGCTGTTCCAGGAGCCACTTACCAATAGTTACTTAAAGTAATTTGCGGTTGCACTTATTTCAATCAAGTTCCTTACATTTATTGAGAAGAACGAAATAATTCCCTATCATGTAACAATATTTGACAATCTAACATGAATGTTTAAGTTAAAGCTGAAGTGAATGAAACGTCCTTGGCTTTTTTATTGTGTTTGATATAATCAGTGGACTAATTTGATGTGCTGTACTGTGATAATGAGTTCGATATATTTGAATAATATATGACCAATTATTAAGATAGTAACTATTAATCATTCTTTATGAATATTTTTTATCAAAAAAGTATAGCAGATGCAGCTGCACCTTCAAAGATACAAATAAATTGAGAAATTATTTTCTTTCGATTAATTGTCTAACACTAAAATGAACATATATTTCGTTATTTTAGCACAAAGTTTAGGATTAATTTGATGTATAATTTATATTATGTATAATTACTATCTTATGTGATTGTTCATTTAATCCGGAATCCTAACGAATTATCTATTACTGATAATTAATTGATATATCAAGGAAATATGCAATGGAAATTTAACAATTATTTATATATTGTATTTCCAAGTAATGGTTAATACAACAATAGTTATTATAGATTTTGATAATTAAAAAAGTGTAGGAACTTCCGTTTGAGTTTAAACATTATTTAATTACGAAACATTGTGAAGAAAGCTTTCTTTTATTTAGCAACACTGTAGCCCTTTGACAGAAGTAATCAGTCCTAATGTGATAAGAGGAAGGCTTGCAACAACAAGCATGTGTAATGTGATAGTCAAATTAACAACCAGGAGATGTAAAAATACGTGTTTATTTAAAATAATAAAAAATGCTTTTAAACGCTGTACTTACACAATCATGGTGGCAACATAAAATACTTACCGAAATATTTTGTGAATGGTGTCCACTTCCAATTATCATATAAATGCAATTAACTTTCAATATTGTTTGTTTGAATTGTCATTCCTAATTAGTGCATAATAAATACATGGATAAAGATCACTATTTGTTGTGTTATTGTAGTGTCAATATTTACGAATAAATTGAATTCAAAACTAGATCTTTTTACTCTCAGCCATCGAGCGTACTATTATTAATTTGTGGCAAAATTATTAACAAACTTAATATCCATTGTCAATATGGAATGTTATATGTGATCAACGCTATCTTGTAAATATGTTTGATTGGAATGGAATACAAAGGTCATATTACAAAAACATATAATTTGATAAAACATTTTTAATCGAAAGCAGGACAGACCTCAAAATAACATGTTTTCATCCGTCCTTGCAATAAGGTTTTCTTTTACAACACTTGTCTTTATTGTTGTAAGGAGGTTTGTCCTTTTCTTGACTTTAATTGAGTATGTTAAGTTTCCAAGCTAGATATACGGCATGCATATATGAACGATCTCTAAAAGGTAAATGAACAACAATTTGCAAATAATCGGTCGTACGTTAAACCGATTTTACAAAAGAATGTAGCTGTTACTTTTAGCATATTACTAAAACTAATTTCATAATTGCGTTTTTGGAATTTAATTTCAATTACAGTTGCGTTTTTTGCATAGAAAAAAGACAAATCTTGAAGTATTTGTATCTTTATTACTTTAATGCCTTTAATTATACAAATCAATTCTTTTAAACAATTCAATTTACGGAGAACTCTTTTGTATTTGCTGACTTTTTCGTTTGACACGTATGTGTTTTGAAGAATGTTAAGATATTTTCGTTGGCATCGATATGTCTAGTTTTAACCAGAATTATAATTTATTGGATAGTTTTTGGCTTTTTAAAACTTGAAGTTGACTGGCTTGTATTATACATTGCCTCTAGAATGCTCATATAGGATTTTGATATACACCAACAGATTCATAAAGTTATGAAATTCAACTTATCAAAACAAAAACTTTCATACTAAAAATTTAAAATGTACAGATGAAATATTTCCAGTGTTTGACGTTTTAATGTTGGCTAGCATGTTATTTGGAGTCACTCAAAAGTACTATGTCACCATTTGGCTATCATTTATACAAACATGATTTTAATATTTTAGGCTGTCTAACACTGGTAATGTTTTAATCTTAATATTGGTTTTACCATGTATGATAGTAATAATTTTAGTAATTCAACAATTATATTACATGACCATACAATTTAAAATTGTACAGATGAAATATTCCAGTGTTTGACGTTTTAATGTTAGCTAGCATGTTATTTAGTGTCACTCAAAAGTACTATGTTACCATTTGGCTATCATTTGTACAAACATGATTTTAATATTTTAAGCTGTCTAACACTGGTAATGTTTAATCTTAATATTGGTTTTACCATGTATGATATAGTGTTTTAGATGTTTAGTCTCTTATAATTCTTATAGAATGGCTATATACATGTATTTTATATTATATTGTATATAGATGAGACTGGAATAAATAAATAAATACATAAATACAAATAAAATACTATTTTATTAACACTACATGTATACATTTTGCATGTTTAAACTGTAATTAAATGTAATGAGTCTATCAGCTTTAATGGTAGGCTTCAACGACATGTCTGCAATTTACATTGAAAGATAGTTAATTTTATTTTGACGTTGAATGAGCAATTATGTAAGACAGTAATTATACAAAATAAATTGCCTGTCAAGATGCTCTTAAAATTTGTTCTATAATTCGAGGAAGGTGTTGGGTATAAAGTCAGAAAATTAATGTTTGTTAAAATGACGGTAAAAAGGGATCGGTTAAGCATCGGGAAATAATTGTTCAGTATAGCGTCGGAAAATATGTGTTTATCAAGTATCGGGAACAAAAGTTCTTGGATTAGTATTTTGAAATAAATGTTTGGTATGGTATTGCAAAATCAGTTAAAGTTTAGTTGTTACTTCATTTCAATTTCACCCTTTAAATTAATATTTAGATAATGGCATAGCCGAAGTTGACATTATTATTTATCATTTTGGCAATGGTTCCTTCTAGGTCGTGCGTATTCTGATGATTTAAACAAAGAAGATGATGATTGCCGGTTGCGCAAAGCTGGCTATCTGAAAATACAAGTTTCAACAAATAAAAGTATTTTCACACCGAACACGTAAACGAACAAATAGATTTGTTAATCCGATTACTCGTAAATTCTTTCTGTAAATTTTCATTTCCATATTTCATTGGCTTTCATATCAGTTATAATGAAAACTCCCTCATTTAACTTTGTCTTTAAAAATTGTTTGAAACTGTCAATCGTTCTTTAATCATATTACTTCGATCATTTTACAGGAGCCAATTCCATTAGCTACAATAATATAGTGGCCATTAGAATTAATTGCCTATTTTAATAGACAGATAATTAATAACATACACTGTGTGTCCAGAATTTAAGGTATTATTAACTACTTATTCATTTTGTTTGAGCAATTAAAAACAAAATTCTATCATAAACAGTGTATAAATAGAAAATCATGAAATGGTAGGATATTAAAGTTATATAATACTCTTACCAATCCTTCCTTATAGCTGAAAATTTTGGGGGAATTATTTTATTTTGATCGATTGCCTGACACTAAAATGAGCATTTATCTCGTGAATTTAGCACCCATTTTAAGAGAATTTTGACAGGCAATTTATTTTGTATAATTACTTTCTTAGGTACATTGCTCATTAAATCTAAAAAATTAATTGCATATGATAATAAATAAAATAATTGTATAAATTGAAATTATAGTTTTTGATAATTCAGACACTATTTAGTTAGATATATCGTGATGAAAGCTTGTAGCGTTTTTCGAGTCCGTTTTAAGAACTAATCGGTACTGGTATGATACGCGGTAAAATCGTCATACTTCAAGAAATGGTCGAACCCAGAATGCCATTGTTTAGAAATAATCAATTTAACTAAAGGAAAATGTCATACATACGTTACTAATCATTGTCAGTTTAAAAGTGGCAATTTAACAAATAAAATCTTATTGGCAACATAAAAATTAATACATTTTATTGGCACCATAAAATCATAAAATTTAATATAAATGGGAACATAACAAACATAAATCTAAATGGCGACATTAAAACATAAATCAAAGTGCCGGCAACTAAACACATTAATTTTAATGGCAACATAAAAAAGACATCTTTAATCTCAGTAACCAAAAATATTCGAACAACTAAATGTCAACATAAAACGAACATAGTGTTACCTTCTTAACTTATTTTTACAGTAGTGTTATTTACAATTTAATGTATTGCAGTACGTTCCTTGCTTTTTTAAAAGCGTTCTGTGATACCTTTTTATTAAAACTGGTGATTAATCAATTATATGCTACCGTCTTAATTTACCAAGAGTACACAAACTCAATCTTATACAATATATTACCCAATCAGCAATATCAAGTATGATGGAAAAATTTTAAATAAAGTATCCCTGACAAATTGGACAAATTGTTACAAAAAATAGATCAGGTGTCAAGATTCGTATCATTTATAAACATTGAGTAATATTCTCCTGTGTTCAAATAACTAACTCGTACACCAGACACAAAAAGTATCGTAATTAATTTCAAAGCATAGAGTAATATTCCCCTAACTTTTGTATATTCAGTAATACGATCGATGCTGATATTTCAAGGATTTCAACATTGGGGAATATTCCCATATCTCAGAACGAAAGATTATTTCATATAAAATTGTACGTTAAAGTCAGCTCCGGTTATAAACATCTGGAATTTGTTCTTTATTCTGGAACGCATTTTGCATGTTCGATGTTAAAAAAGTTAAAAACTTGTTGAGGCTCCTCACAAAGCATAATGGTCGAGAAAGGAAGAAATTATAATTTTGCAAAGGAGAAGTGAATTGTGAAACTGTACTGAATACGAATATCACTTTATGCCAATATGTACTTAGTGAGTTGATATTAATTTTGAAATAAATAATGACCGTTGTAAAATTTTCAATAATCCGTTTTTGTATGATCTGCTGATAAACGAAAATGTAATATTGACTAAATATTTGGTCGTGTACATTTACCATTCATTTAATAAAAGGTTACCGTTTTCGAATACGAAAGGCCTAGGTTAAGTTGATATACTCTGAACATCATTAATATTGAAAACCATGTCATTTATACTGATGATATTTTTTCACTCAAAACATAATGTGTGTATTTTGTTTCATCAATGCTCGACAATTTTTACGCCAAATATTAACGAAAGAACGACAACATTTGTTCGGAGATCAGTTAACATGTTGTTTGTCCTTGACAAGCTATCCGGCACTTGTATACATCAATGTGTCGATTTTCCAAATAGGTTCCTAGAGCATTGGATCTTCGATCTTGACATTACATCACGCATGTGGTTGCAAAGCATTATATGTTGAATTATCTATAAATAACAATAAAATACAAAAAAGCTTACCAATGAAAGTCGTGTGTAAAAAATAGCATTGTATTTCAAATGTAATTGTGCTTAAATATTTCCAATTAATATTTTTAAAATTCAAAATTGTTTGTATTAAAACTCATTTGGGTTTGACGTTTCCTTTAAATTGGCTTATAATTGATACAAGGATCATGATCAATATATGTTGTGTTTATACAGTCTCAATATTTACTTATATATATATATAGATTGAATTTAAAACTAGGTCTGTTTACTGTCATCAATCGAGCTTAGTACAACCATTTTAGTTTCAATGTTACTTACCAAATTATTATCCGTTGCCAACATGTAACGTTATACCTGATCAACGCACATATGTTTGATTAGAATACCATGATAGAAAGATCATATAACAATTACATATAAATTAATCAGCGACGTGTTACGAACGCGTGAAATTGGTTACAAAAAAATCGTAAGCTGTGCACTTCATACTTTGAGAAATGACGGATAAGGTGCTAATTTTACGAATGTCTGTTGAAATAATTTGTAGTACATTCAACTGATTTTGGCAATTTATTTTCGCTTATTACTTTTTATTTGCTTTTCTTGGAATAAAATTCCGTAACAGTTACTATCTCTGCGCTGAATAAAGACTGATCGTTATTACTAATAATTATATTCAATTATACAATTTAGTTCTTTCAAACGATCAAATGTAGGAAAAACTATTTTTATTTATTGACGTATTGGTTTGACCTTTATGTGTTGCAACATGTAGAGATATTTTCTACAAATTCATATCACTATGTCTAGTTTATCACCTAAATAATTACTTATTGGATAATTTTAGTTTATGTAAAACCTGTCCTGGATGGGTAATATTATAATTGCCTCTAGAAAGCTCATATATGATTTTGATAAACACCAACAAATTCATAAAAAAATAGAATTAAACTTATCAAAACAAAATCTTTCATACTAATTATCTAACAGCATACCTACATTTTGCATGTTTATAGTGTGTTTTTTTTTTTTGCAAAGAAGACATAAGGAGTATATCACCAGTACATGGCAAGTTTCCGTGGCATATCTGCAATTTACATTGGAAGATAGTCATTTGATGTGTTCATTTAATGAGCAATTGTGTTTGAAAACAATTATCGAAAATAAATTGCTTGTTAAAATCTTCTTGACATTTATTTTAGAATTCAAAATAAGTGCTGGGTATAAAGTCAGAAAATAAATTTACGTTGAAATCAGTGCTCAGCATTGCGCCGGAAAATAAAAATCTAATAGCGTTGGGAAAAGTGATCGGTATAGTGACGGACAGCAAGTGTTGGTAAAGTATCGGTAAAATAAGGTCTCGGATAGTATTGTAAAATAAATGTTTGGTTTAGTGTTTGGAAGTCAGTCAAAGACTAATTGTAACTGACTTTCAATTCCACCTTTTATTTTTTTGCTAGATTAATTCATTAGAGATCCATAGCAGAGGGTGACTCTTGACATTGGTTCCTATATGCTTGACGTTTTTGTATGATTATTAACAACAATATGATGGTTCCCAGTTGAACAAAATCGTCTTTTTGCAGATTCAATATTTTCTGGTTTATTTTTGTTTCTTCTTTTTTTGTAAATTGTGAGCAACACCGGCTGTCAAAAAATGCAATGTTTTACATCACACTGAACGCATACACGAACAAGTAGATGTATTCAAAACGTTTTTTGTATGTGTTTTTATTTCTGCAATTCATTTGGTTTTGATAGTTTTAGTTATCAGTTCACTTTAGATATGATACTTTCGGTATGTTGGCTTTTATTTTAAAATAAACATGTTTTGTCTTAGACAACTACTTTCTAACGTCACAGACATGTTGTATTGTGTCATTTTGAACAAGTTGAAGCTTGTCAAACATGAGAAAGAAATCAACATTTGGTTTTCATTCAGTTGAATATACGTAGCTTAATAAGCATTTATGAACTGACTTTTGTCAAACCTAATAAACAGTAAAATGAAGAAAACAAAACAAAACAAAACAAAAAAAGAAAACATTTAAAGAAACCCGAGAATATAAGCACTGTAGGTCTCTAGGTCTACACTCCATGTGAAGGAAAGTTTTTCTTATCTTTGAATATAATGAGACACAAACTTTAAGTTTTCCCAAAATTGTTTTAATAGTTTCAGGACGAACGTTTTCACAAATCTTTCATGGAATAATAATTTATTGAAAAATATATGTTCTCCGTGCTTTAGTTATAAAACAATGCATGCGTTTGATCTGAATATAGAAATAAATTTTCATATAATAGAATAAATTCTTTCAGTAGTAAGTGCTGTATTCAATTACTTTTTCATTTAACCATTTACGACGCTCCGCTTAAATGTCAAATTTTCTTAAAAGAAATATTGCAATATTGCATACTTTAAAACTTGTGTGGCAAAATGTTGTTGCTCATCTCCAATCTTAATGGTAGAAAAAGGAAGAAAATATAATATTGCAAAGTAGTATTTTCCTTATTATTGTACTGTGAAACTGCGCTGGAATACAAATCAAATATCACTTCATGTTAATAAGCCTTTAGTGTGTTGATATTTTAAACAAATGTCTGTAACAAATATTTTACCTTTGCCTCAATAATCTGTTTTTATGCTTTTGTGACAAACGAAATATTCACCCGTGTAACATTGACCATTACTCGAGTAAAAAGAGTTAATCGATGACGTTCTTTCACTCAGTACGTAAATTTTATGAAGTTATCAATATGATAAGCATATTTTGTTAGACTAGTCAAAATTATTTTTGATTTCACTGGTTGTGACGCCAAATATTAAAGAAGCCAACACAATAACATAACCTGACTTGGTATCTGTCACGTTTTGTTCAATCGCCTTCATAGCTTGAGGTTTGGTTCAGTTATTTTGGTTTTTCTCTGACAGGCTATGCTGTCACTTGTTTCTAGTAAATGTGTTTTCTTTTTCATATTTTTTTCCCAAAAAGATGTTTCCCAAATAGGTTTCTTGAGCCGCGACCTTCGAACAACCAAACAGTATATCAAGAATGCTGTGTTTCAATGCATAGTAAATTGTACAGTTATCTTTATATCGTAGTTAAATGCACTTTTTATGTCTTCAATGTTTTAAATTGTAGGCTATTCCAGATTTATTTGACGGTATATTGCTTAGATAGTTTTTTCCAGTTATCATATAAATATGACTAACACACAAATTGTTCGCATCAAAACTCAGAATGTGGGTTGAACAATTAAATTTCTAATTGGTTATAATTGATACAGTGATAAAAAGTCAATACTCAGATCAATATTTGTTGTGTTATTGTAATCTCATTATTTACTTAGAATTGTAGTGAAATACACCAATCGAGCGTCTAGAATAACCAATTTGCAGCAATATTACTGTTCATTCCTTGTCAACATTGAACGTTATACCTTATCAGTGATAAGATATCCTGAAAATATGTTTGTTTCAAATACTTTACAATAGATCATATAACAGTTAGAAATAAATTAATTAAACCCTTTCAATAAAAAAACAAACTACGAAACATCTAAAAATATGACTATTTTTATCGATTCGTTTTAAAATTCATTTCATCGCTGGATGCGGCCGTAAATTGTTTATAAGTCTGAATCCAAAGTATTAATATCAATATATTAGTTATTTTGACACCCATTGTGTACAAAGCTGTAAAACCATGGTCAAACATATTATTTTATTGGACTGCCTTGAATTTAATGCTGTGTTTTCATCGCCGATCAGATAAACTCGATCAAGCACGATCAAGCGATCGGGTACCGGTCTAGCTCGGTCTGTATGCGTGATCGGGGGTAGTCGGAGCGGTTTACCTTGGTCGGCATGGCTCGGGCTTCCTACCCGAAATTTTTTGACATGTCAAAAAAATTCGAGTAGCGATCGAGTAGATAAGCGGTCGAGAATCGAGTAGAAGATCTAGTTGATTGAGAACAAATCGTGTAACGATCTAGTTTGGTCGTGTATACATCTCTTTCCCGATCTGTACAGGATCATCTCGACTTCTACTCGAGCATTATCTAATCTGGTCGGGTGGAAATCTGGCAACGATCGAGCAGAGGTCCAGTTAGTCTAGTTGAGATCGTGTATGACTCGCGCATAGATCTGAGTGATCGAGAAGAAGTCGAATGTTGGTCGAGGAGTCGTCGAAAAGAAGTCGTAAAGCATCGTGTAGTGTCGACTTCAGGTCGTGTAGGAGTCGTGAATGTACATTTAATCCAGCTTGGTCGGGCTTCATCGGGGAATTAATGTGATCGGGATGGTCGAGCATCTGCCTTTGTTGTAAAATATTATATTATCATGTGTTCAAGCCATTTAAATCTAACTTGGAAAATAAGCTGTAACAATATTTTAATGTTACAAAAGTAATAGACGAATTATTTAAAGTGACTTTTGATTAGAAGTATTGCTTATAGTAACATTGAACCTAAAAAATTACCATATTGTAAAGAAAAAATAATACCAAATTAACAAGTAAGTTAACTTTCACGCAGTGGCACCGTACTAAATCTTTATTACATGTCATTATCAGTCTCAATTAAACATTGTTTATACATTGTTTGTTTTAACTTTTGTTATGATTTATTCCTTTATCCAAATTTTTTGTGTCCATGTTGCAGTCACTAGTATTTTTGACATCCAAAAGCTACCAGAAGTTAATCTTTTGCTAATTAAAACTTTAAATATCGTTACATCGGGATATAAATGATAAATGACAATGGCATTACGACAAAACTTTACGAGCATGTCAGCACTGTCTATATAAAAATAAAGCTTGTACTGTCATATTACTGACACAGTACCCGTTCTGTCACAGTATAAAATCAAAGCACAGAAGGCGCTGAATTTGTTTGGGTCTCAGAATGTCAGAAAGGTGAAGGTTGTGAGATTATAAACCAATTTGTTTTTGTATAGTGCCACCAATGCTTTCCAGTGTTTTAACTGTAGTAAATTGGCTTTAAGACTAATTGCAACACTGATAGTCAATTCAATGTTTATTTGACTTAAAAAATGAAGAAAAAAATGACTTGCCTCAACTGGGATTTGAACTCGGGACCTCTCGATTCATAAGCGAGCGTGCAAACCCCTCGTGAAGTTATATACGGCCTAAAGAAAAGCATATTATTATAAATTAGGGTTTGTAACTCTTATTATTTCGACGCTAAACACAGATGTAAATAATCATGGAGCTTAATGTAGGCATGTATATCTATAAAGAATGAAACAATATTAGAAATTTTCGACCATTCGGGAACTACTTTGCTTGAAAATTAATGCGCCTGTCATATGACAATCTTTACGCATTGATCTCTTCTGAATTTTTCGGCGTTAGTGAACATATAAAGGGAAGTAACCGCTTCAAAAAAGTGGACTACTTTAGGCATTTGCAATTAACAGCATTAGGCTCTGAAATTTCGCTACCATTATTTGTTTGGTCTGACGACCCAAACAAATAACGAGTACAGGTATGAACGTAATGGAATGTCTGTGTCGTAAGGTTTCCCCACTGCGCTGATCTAAACAGACACTTGTAAAAACAGTATTTTATTCGGCTCAGTGCAAAGCTGACCATTCCTTCTCATACAACTTACGCGTGCGTAACAAATATCTGGATACAAGTGATCCGTCGGAAGCATTTTAAACAGCAAAATTACATGAAAATTGCAGACTTGATTTGATTGAATCTGTTTAAGAGGGGAAAAAATATTGTTTTAATTGACAAACATCAAACGGTAGGTCTCTGACCTTTTTACGGACAACTTAAATATGTTCACATAAACGATTGAAAAAGCCAAAAACATAAACATATTGTCCGAGTTATTTAACTGATTAAGGATATTATTGAAGAGCGTGTACTTTAAGTTTCAATGTAGATGTAGAAATAAATTTCCAAATAAAGAACTGTTTTTCTGACGAAGATATTGACCTTTGGTTTTACCTAATTGTGCCGCGAAATCATAAGGCATTGCCAAATTTAGTTTCTCAATATTGGCGATTTGTTCTATTCGATTAACGTCAATGTTTTGCAATACATTTTCTTTGGAAAAGCTTTACTTATCTGATGAATTTATATTTAGCAAATCATTTTGTAATGTAAACCTTTTTTCATCGTAGTCAGATTTCAATTTAAAAAGGAAAAGCTTTCTCCCCAATTTTAAAGGCGTTTAAAAGAGGATTCGAATATGATTTAATGGGTTATTGACCTAAAGGCTGCAAAAAGATGGTATTACATTTCCCAGATACTGATGGTTTATATCGATGTCCAAAGTTATTTCTTTAAAATGGAGGCAAATGATATTTACTAATAGATATGTTTGTGTAGGTTTGTTAATTATTGAAAAGACCGAGTGTGCTAAAGATTGATTGGTGTTTCAAATGTTATGATGCATATTGAATTCGTCCGCATAAGTCATTTTTAATTTAGTGCATTTTAGAAGCTAGATTATTCCACTAATAAGAAATTTGCTGCTGATCAGATACAATATTAGAATCTGTTTAAATATATTACAAACTTGTACAATGTTGCATGTGGCATCTTGTAAGCTGTATTTAAAATACAAACATGTAATAATTAAACCTACGAATTGCAGTGACAATCACAAGTTTTCCCTGAAATGTAATTAATTATATTTTTTGTTGACTGAGGCTTCTTGGCGGCTGTGTACTGTTGTGGACTGCCTTTGGGGAATGCTACTCTTCCTTGATGATGCCTCTTTACATATACCCGTATTTTACTGTAAACGATCTTCACATATACTTGAATAGGAATGAATTACGGCCAGACAACGAATGGTTATTTTTTTCTACTTTTAAAGCAAATAGTACCCGTAGCTGTAGCTACGAATAAATGTTACATTTTCTCACAAATCGTGACTAGATCAGACAAAAATACTTCTCTTTGTCTAAAACATAACCTATTGCAAAAATGGTCTAACTGCATTATGCCTTAAGGCTTTCCAGACACATTTCACGCCAAAATATCATTTAACAGACCGTTAACATAACATAGAAAATTCTTTAAGTGACTCAGTGCTATTTTGTATTTTCTTTATGTGGTTTCTTTCGTTTGAAACTTTAAATGGATAAAGACATATTTTAAAATAATTTACTTGTCGCAAAAGCACATGTTGTTTTCATTCCTTTAATGCAGTCTAAAATCCAATTTTAGTTCATTTACATTTAGGATATGAATCACCATCATATGCTAAACAAACACAGAAAGTACCACCTTTATTGTCAATGTATTAGACAAACGATTAATGGGATTATCAGTTTTCCTTATCTACTAATTGTTTGTCGTGTAAACAGCAAGATTGTGTTAATGATAGAAATGTCATCCTATATTACCCTTCCCAATTATGTAAATATTTATTTTTAATCTTAATGAAAATTTATTGGTTAAAGCGTAAAACGATACATTTCATTCATTTACTTGGTTTTTGTTACTGAAAGATGCTACACTTTGTTACAAATCGGTGTACTTGGACACCTTCATGGAGGATTGAAAAATACTAAAATACAAGAAATAAAATAGAAAAAAATAGAATAAAATAGATCCCTTAAAGTATGCTTAATACGACACAAATGGAAATGCTGCAGGCTTGGTTTCAAGATGTTAGTTGGACGTTTGTATCAAATGCAAGATATTGCCCATGTCCACTAACACCGGTTTAAATAACTCAACATATAGTTATGAATTTGTGATTCATGTAGAATTCTTTAAGAAATGTCCATTTATTCAAAATATATGTCCACTTATATCAATTTATTAGTGTTAAGAATTGTAAACTGCTTACATCGGTGATAGGGCATTGGTCTATGGTATGACAACTTGAAAAAAGATGTCTAAAAGACAGTCTTATTGAAATGGTAAAAAGGTAATTTATCCCATCAGACCTTATTCTCCCATAGTTTGTTTTTTATTTCGGTGAGGATCTTATTTCTCTTTTATTGGTAAAAAACTAATTACTATGTTGACCTTCTAATGAAATTTATTAATCCAAATTATCAGAGAAGCTAATTGGTTTTCTCAACAAGTTATATTACCCTCCTTCAATCGTGACAATGTCTCTATACGTATCTTATATAGTAATATTGCTATTACGATCTAAGCGCGTGATTCAATTAGACAAGCTTTTTTTTTCAAGAATTGATCATGTTACGGATATAATTTGTCATTGCATGTTAAGACATGGACACTGTTTGGAATGTCTCGATATGTTGTTAGTACAGCATATATTGTCTCATTTCGTCCTAAAAGTAGTTATAATTTATTAGATGTAGTTTTGTGTTTGCAAGGAATGTTTGTAAAATGTAAAACACAATAAACACATCTTCAATAGCACACAACTGTGTCATATTTTCAAGGAAACAGTTACTTTTTTAAACAAAACGCTTCATGATAAACCACATCAAATACTGAGTGTTTGTTACTGTTTGTTTTAAATGACCAACATCTGACTTACATTTTTGTTTGGTTGAGTTTCACGTCGAACCAACACAGTCTTTATTGGTTGAGAGATCTCAAATGCCCATGCGTTCATTATTTGTGATACCAACGGAAACATTCAAAGTTTGAAACGGGCTATAACGGAATGGACAATAATTACTTCGATAGATTATATAATGGTCTATTGATTCCATTGAAAGAGAAAATGACTAGTAACTTGCATGCTTTTGTATTGCTTGTTAGGTTTTGTTTAACGGCGTACCAATACAATTAAGGTCATATGGCGCCGGAACATCAAGGACAATTTTGGCTTTTGACGTCTTATCTGTGATACGCAGGCTTCATAACCTCTGATCCCCTTTCAAAATTCCATTTTATTTAGTTCCGCCCATTGTTTTCTCGTTTAGGGCACACGCTTTTTATTACTTGGGGACCATACGCCGCTTTTCATGGAATGGCACGGAAGTGTCACATTGAAGGTTCCATGATAACCGCCATATGAACACATCTGAGGATGTTTCTAAATTCAAAATTTTACTATTTCACGTTTAAATGTTGAATTCTGCTTAATCCGGTGCTAGGGGCGTGGACAGTAACCTGCAGTTTCCAGTACCGTCCATGAACAGGCTCAATCAAACCGAGCCTGCAACATTTTCAATTTTGCCGTGTTGGGCTTTCTTCAGGGATTCTGTATTTATCTATTTTACCTTGAATGTTTCAAACCTAAAGCATCAACATGAACTGAAAGCACCTCACCTGCTGGAGCTAAAAGATGTATAGACTCCAGAAATTGTAACCCATTTGTTCGCCTCTTACGATCACGAAGGTAAAACCGTGGAATTCTGTTACCTTAACCTTTAAAGACAATCTCTCAATCATAAGGAGAGATTTTGTAGTGCCGTATATTTTGTTTAAAAATGCTGTAGTGACGTAGTCTGTGTCGACCACATGTAAATTGAAAAGTTTGTCAAGGGAAGTTATATTCCAATCATTTGACGATGCATGCCTGCAGATGAGCAAAAACATATTAATTGAAAATCAATATTGAGAAAAATGTACCAAGATTTAAGAAAAAGTAAAAAAAAATACATAATTCAAAAAATGGTGTGCATGTTAAATGCAGTTAATGGCTGAATTGTGCAGTTATTTATCACCATATTAATATTGCGTGACAAATGCTAAGACTATTTCTGTCCTAGTTTATGTAATTATCGTAGATTTTAAGTGCCGTTTACTTTCTTTGTTCACTTGATAAAACATTTTAAAGTTTTAGACCTTTTTAGTTGTAGCATGACTGTTCATGATATTTTAAACATTTGAACGAAATTACATTGAACTCACAACAAATTGTTTCTTTACTTATAACAGTTTTTTTTTCTTTAATATGTCGCACTAGCAAAGCGGCAATATAAAATGGAACATATATTGAGTTTATTTTTTATTTTCTTGGATTAAATCAGGGCGTCTATACCTTTTAGTTAGTTGATGTAGTTCCTACTTCAAAATTTGATAAATTTGATGAAAATACAATTATCGTTAAGTGGAAAACATCTAATAACTATTAAAAATACAAATTATGATTCCATGTTTCCTTATTCATATTCTGGAGGAAGGTCATTAAACTGCTGATACGCTTAATAAGTTTAAATGAACATTAATATTACAAATTGCCTGTTATATTTCATTTACGTTTTATACAAATTACTTTATAATTAAGGCTTGGAAGGAAGATATTTTTGTATGTTATTGCAAATCATGTACTTAAAGCACTTTTGTGCATGTTAACATTTTAACCATATTACGAAATCAATAAACATCTATCACATTAGTTTCAAACTATAGTTTAATGTTAGTCGGTATTACTTTAGACACATTTCTGTTCTGTCCTATGAAATGCAACTTTGGGAATATAACTAGCAAACATTTCTTGAAAACCGAATTTGTTATTCGGTAGATTTTTTTCTAATGAAATTAATTTGTCCACATTAAGAGGGAAACATATTGATTTTTAGAACAAATATAGCATGACATTCTCTTAGCGTCACATGGTCAGATTATCCATGGCACATTAGGTAAATGATCCATTTTCTAGATTAAATTCGTTTGTTTTTCCAAAGTACATAGATCATTTTCAAATTTTCATGTTTGGCACTAAAGTGAATATCTGAATACGGTTTTTTTATTGTGATAGAGACATTTATGATTGTGTACTAAGTCTTCAAAAAATTTAAAATATATTTATATTCTATATCGTATATTGTGTGAATTATTCTGAATTATAGGTTGTATTATTTTAAAGCGGATTCGTTGCAAAAAATCTCCTAAAAGCTTTATTGTTACTTTTTTAATTTCAATTTTCTACGTTGAATTATCTATTTGTTACAAATTAAAGTAAAATATAAAACGATACAAAACGATTAGTTACACATAGTATAATTACGTTGCTATATTAAGTATTTGTTGAATTCTCTTTAATTTATTTCGTCTATTGTATTCACTAATATTTCCAACACGTGGGTGAATCGAAAAAAATAAAGATTTCAAAAAGTCACTGTATATATATCATATAAGTACCATAAGACAGCTTATAATGAGGAGAGAGTTTACATTTTATTTTAATTTTCCTCATTATTTAGCTTTGGTTCAAAGGTGTGTATAATTGACTTTGTGTCTTATATTTGAAATGTTATTAATAAAAGTTTTAATTAATATGTTAACATCATACAATAATTACACCTTGAAAAGAAACGAATGGTGTCTTTGAAAATCAAAGTTCAGACGGATGTTTTTATTCTTATAAAATTATTCCTGCCATATTTCAAATAACACTAACTATTTGGTCTGCTAATTTTAGTTTTATGAGCCATCCAGCCGTGACAAGATCAGATAAAAGAATCATCTCCGCGTCTTATACCAACCTTATTACAGGAATGACCAAATTGCGTGATTCAATCAGTTTCTTTTTTCTGAAGACATATTTCATTCTAGAATTATCAATGCAGAAGTAATGTATAGCACTTTATGAAGCAGGCACCTTTTGAAACACTAACCCATATGAAACACTAACCCATATGAAACAAGCACATGTATGAAACAGGCACATACATGAAACAGGCACATATATGAAACAGGCACATATATGCAACATGAACCCATATGATACAGGCACCATCTGCAATCTGTGTAAGTACAGCAACATCAAACACTCGTATAATTTTTCCCCAGATTCCTTTCAAATAAAGGCAAATGATAAATAAAATATAATATTGTATGGTTTTTTTTAATGTTATTCAACCCCTTCCCTCCTAATTTCTTCATTTATTTATTAAACTTTACTTACCTAAATTTCTCTTCCAATTTTGCGTGCATTTTAGTAATAATGTTATTTCCCTTTATAAATAGTTGCTGTTATGTTACAAACCAAAAACAAACGACAGCTTCTCAAACCATATTAATTTTTCTTGAAATAGTAATACGCTCAACAGCAATATTTAAAAAAAAAACTAACAAAATAATTGCAGACGACGTAGTTTTAATGTTTTTACCATTGAGTTTACAGTACATAGGGCCACATCTCTCATCGACATAGTTACTGATGATGACTGTCGAAAATTACATTGGTTTGTTAAAAAAAAAACTAATTAATTTGTCCATTGGAATTGATTTTCCACAAAACTGTTACTTTTCAAAGCGTGACAAGGTAAGATAAAAGAAACTTCTTTTGTATTTAATACATGACCTCTCATTACAAGAATGGTCCAAGTGCGTGATGCCGTATTTTTCCCAGACATATTTCATGGTACAAAAATCATTAATGGAAATTAGTGGTTAATACAAGTTACGCGGTCACTTGAGCTGTGACATGTATATATGACATTGTGTTTTTTTCCAGAAGTTTGAAACATTGACAGCTGTGAACATACGGCGGTTATCAGTTACAGATAAAAAAAAATCTTATATATAAAAGGAATACAATAACTGAAATACTGTAATAACTATATTTTCAAGACGAACATAAGTGTCTGTCCCAAACTTCGATGTTAACGATGATTCAAATGAAACTATCGGTAGGTACATCAAATCAAATTTTGTGAAAGACAAACATTAACATATAACATTCACGATTCAACAAAGAACATTGTGACCACTTACAAGAATAAGGTTCAATTTAAATAAAAGAAAATAACGTATGTTAAGGTTTGAATATAATGATATGAACACGATTTAGAATGTCTGGAAATGTTAAGTACAGTATAAAATGTCTCGTAACGCTTGTAGTGGTTTTCTCTAAAAGAGAAAGAATATCTATAAGGTATATACAAATAACATGTTAAATTAAATGCAATTTTTACACAAATAACACTAAATAACATTGACGTGCCGCGCTAGCAGACAGGGACGACAGAG
>NW_026855557.1:0-53253 GCF_026571515.1 Ruditapes philippinarum
TTTTTTCCCCGTTGAAAAAAAAACACACTTTCACGAAAATATAAAAACATAAAATTCATGTCAATGCCCCCGGTTTTTCTTGAAATCCCCTTGCTGGAGATTTTTTTTTCCAAAATTTTATTTTTTTACAGTTACTTTTTTCCCATTTACCATTTCAAAAAAGTTTTTTTGGGACTTTAAGAAAATAGCCTGAAAAATTTTTTTGGGATTTTGTCTTTTTTTTCTTTTTCCCCAAAAGGGGGTTTTAAATTTAAAAAAAGGGTTAAAAAAAATTAATCCCATGGGGAAAAAAATTTTCCCGTAAAAATGTAAGATATTGTATTAAAAAAAAAATAGGTATCAATGTTATCATTTTCGGGGTTTTTAAATCCCCCGGGGGCTTTTGCCGGACCCTTCCGGGAAAGGGACCGGGGTTCGCCGGGGCAACCGGGGCTTTTCCCGGGCCCGTCTCCGGTTACGCCCGGGGAAGCCCCGGCCAGGGGAACCCGTAGTTTCCCCTGGGCTCTGCCGGTTTTGACCCGGGAGCGCACCTTTGGGGGGTTTTATTTGGGAACAACCGTATTTGTCCGGGGAAAGTTGACCACAAAAATTTAATTTTCCCAGGGATCTCACGGTTTAAATCCCGGTAACTTCCCGGGGGTTTTGGTCCGGGGCTCTCCCGGAGTAATTTGAGCCCCCAGTTTTAGGACATTTTTTTTGGGGGGCTATCCGCCCCAATGTTAATAACTGCCCGGGTTTAAAATTTTATTTCCCGCGGAAATCAGGTCAAAAAATGTACCTTGTTTTTTTCAAAAGCTAAACTCATCACTTCATCACGGGACATTTTAAAAATATGAACTTTTTTTTCTATTCGATTTTTAAAGATAATAATTTTCGGGGAAAAAATTTTTTTAAATTTTTGTTTTTTTTAAATTTTTCAAAATCTACCCCCTGACGTCTTTACTGCCGGGGGGAAATCGGGTTTAGGCAACTACTTTTGGTTTAAAAAAATATTTTTGGTTTTTTAAAAACCCTTCTATTTTAAAAAATTTTTATAAAAAATTTTTTAAATAAAAAGCATAAAAAAAAATTTTATAGGAAAATGTTTTTAATTTTAGGCCCCCCAAAAAAAATCTTTATTTTTTTTTGATAAAAAATTTTTCCCAATTACTAGGGAAAACCCAAACCAACTGTTTATGACGGGTCTTAATTTAGAAACGGGCAACACCGTAGTTTTCAAAATCATGCATGTTCTTTTGTTGTTAGATCTAAAAAACCCTTTAAAATAGTCCTTAATTTTTTTTTAAAGAAAAATAAGGGTTAAACTGTCGCTTACACAGAGACTTTGGATCATGTTTTGGCTTTGAAAAAACAAAGGGAAAAAACTAACTTATTTGCCCCTTTTAAGGGGCTGTACGGGGAAAAAAACGCTCAAACCCCCCTATATATATAGCTTTAGTAAATTTTTTGGCATACATTTAAAAAAAAAATTTTCCTTATGGTGATAAACCCAAAATAGTTTAAAAACAAATATTCTAAACCATGTTTCGCCGAAAAAAACTATTTAAAATACAAAATCCGTTTAAAGGGCCCCGACAAAATTTTAACTACAAATTACATTTAATATTAGCAAAACAAAAACAAGCAATAATTATATTTTATCTTTTCATAATTTATTAATTTAAAAATTTTAACATAAAAGGGATCTTTTAAAAAAATGTTTTTGGCAATGACAATCCCTTTCTCTTTATCCTTTTTTTGTAAAGGGAAAAAAATTTAAAAAAATGTCTCTTTTTTTTAGGGGAAAATTTTTGTAGTTTAAAAATCTTAATATATCCCTAATCTCATAATTAGAATTAAAACAGGGCAGGGGTTTATACAACCCCGCAGTTTATATCTACGCTCATTTTAACCCAATAGAAAAATTTAAAAATTTTGGGGGGAAAAAAAGTACCAAAGTAGGTTGTATTTTAGTCGTTTACCCGGGGGTGATCCCATTAAAAATGTCATAATTTTGAATAGGGAAAAAAAAAAGAAAAAATGGTTTCGGGACCCAAAAAAAATCGGGAAATTTAAAATGAACAGTTAAATGGGCGGGAAAATTTGGGCAAAAAATGTTTTTTTAAAAAAGGGGAAAAAAATTTTTTCGAGGGAAAGGGCGCAAAGGTCAGTTTTCAATCAAATGAATGACCCCGTATTGTTTTAAATTTGAAAGTTTATTTTATTCTAGGGCAAAGGTCATAATTTGATAGTTTGTGTGTTTATAAAATTTTAATACAAAATTTTGAGGGTACATAAAAAAAATTTAAAAATTTAAAAACTTTAAAAAAAAAAAACATAAAAAAAAGCATTTTAATACAATGCTTACAGTTCCCGACATGGGAAATTCATCAAATTCCTTACAAATTTTTAAATTTAAAAGTAAATTTTCGCGCCCCTTTAAGTGATTAATGTTTATTTTAATAAATCAAAAAAAAAAACTTTATTTTGGGTTTTTTTCTAAAAAGAAAATTGGGGGCATAAGACGAATTTTTGTTTTTTTTACAAAAAACTTGAAAAATTTCACAGAAAAATTTGTTTTTTATTGTTTTGTTTTCAAAAAAGAAATGTGGTTTTAAGTTCATTCAATTTTCGGCAAACCGGGAAAAACCAATTTTCCGAGAAATTAAAAACACCCGGGGACGTCTTTTTTAAGCCCGAATTCTTCCCCCTTTAAACCCCCTTCTTCGTTCGTTAGTTGGGAAAGGGGACGACAGTATTTACAAGGGATTAACTTTCCCGACTGACGACCCAAAAAAAACGGCATTTATTAGCGTTTAAACCTCCAGCTTTAAATTTCGACAGGTCAACCCATCCCCCCTTCTTTCTGAGATGACTTGACCCTTTACCTTCGTGTGCCTTCCCGCGCTGCATAAACCCCTTGGGGGGATTTTTGGGGGAAAATTTCAACAAAAAACCCCAAAAACCGGGTATTTTTAAAAACCATTATAGCATGACGCTTCGAGGTTTTTCATTTATTTCGGAAAAGGGCGACAAGGAAAAACCCCAAAGGAATAACCGCACACTCTTTAACAACATATTTTCCGCAAATATAATTTTAAGCTGTTTAGTTTCAATCCATAAATTGGTCGAGTTTTTTGGCGTAAAAAAAGGGAAAATAAAAAAGAAGATTTTAAATTCCTGATTTAATTTTTAAATTAGGTTTTAAATTTAATTTTGAATAACTTTTCAGATATGTATTTTTTTTAAGGGAAAAATTTGCTTTAATTTTTACCGAAGCCCTCAAAATTTAGCGACGGGGAATGAAAAATTTGGAAAAAATTTTCCCGAAACTGATTTTTTTTCAGATTTTGGGCGGGAGAAGACAACTTTTTGTCCGTAGGGCAGAATATTAATACTTTATCACAAACAGTTCTTATTAAACCCAATTTTGGGGACATTTAAAAAATGATAATTTTTTTGTTCAATTAGAAAGTTGCCCTAATTGCAGTTGTTATTTTCATTTAATAAAATTAAAAAAAACATAAATTTTATGGAAAAACAGTCCTTTGAATTTTTTTTGATTTAAGAACCGGGCAGTTTAAAAGGGTTTTTTATATTGTCTTATTTAAAGAACCCAACAATAATCATCCCGGTAACTTACCGGGATGGTCCTGGGCTCTGCCGGGAGTAAGTGAGACCGAGGCTTTAGGACATGATTTTATTAATTTATTGATAGTATCTGGTAATACTGTAACACTTTTGTCTGGTACCAACGAGCTGGTAACTATTGAATTATGTTCATTTACAATACCATACCATTCATCATTATATACTGGGTGTTCGAAGGGATAATAAAGATCTCTGTATAAAGTATGAAACCCATTGTTCAGTCACATCCTGATAATAGATTGCTTCGATAGATTCGGTTATTGAATTTGATGCCCGCCCCTGTAGATAATCCGACGGATTTTTTCTGTTATTTGTGTCTATCTCGGGGGTACGGTCAATTTCCTGATTAATACCAATAAGATGTTGTTGCACATGATATCTATGTAAACGTCTTAACGCGCACTTTGCAGCTTTATATTGTATATAATTATCATTACATTGAACTCGAGGCCTACCCTCCGCGCATCACAATCTTCTCATTTCAGCCATGTGTTAATGTGCATTATCAAGATCACTTTTCCAATAGGGTTTACGATAAGCCTTAAATTTTGAAACAGGTAGGCATTGAGATGCAATTGAGATTGCACTAGTTTATGTATCGTACGCCTTTTCTATGTCCTGTTTCTCTAGGTTACACGTTTGTTATCGCGTTAATTCACAATCCTCTCTTAAAAGTGATTGGAATCGCGCTGTTCTCTTCGCCAGTTAATCTTTGATTCATCTGGTATTGTCCGAAGGCGGTTAACACAGTCGCCCTCTACAAGCGGAATACAAAATGATGCTACTATAGGCCTATGACGTGACACATTCAGTGAATTATCGTCAATTATCTCACAATAACTTAAATAGCATAGAGTTTCAACTGGTAATAATATATGATCTATCAATGAATGATAACAGTTATCATATGACACATATGAATATGATGCACCCTTACATATATCTAATTTGTTAGTGACTTCCAAATTTGTGCAGCTATTACTGCTCTCTAGTGTTTGTAGAGTTTGCAACCACATTCACATTGAAATCCCCCATAAAAACTGGTATGCCATAGTCTTTATATGTGTACCTCAAATAGTACAGTTTGTCAATATATTCGTTAAATGTGTCTATGGTGTGATTTGTACATGGCAAAAATACTTGAAATATAAGCAAATATAAGTCTGGTTTCCCTTGTAACTGTACGCCAATTATACGGTCGTCTTCAATAGGAATAGGTGTGATAAAATTATCCAGTGTTCTGTGCCACAATATTGCAACGCCACATTTTCCGCTAAAGTCTGCCACAGCAGTGACTATTTATTGAGCTCAAAAAATGTAGACTGTTGTAAAATAAACAATGCTCGGGTAACCTTAAAACTACGATATTGTATTTACCAAGCATTTAACATAAATACGCCACCGAAGACATGATGCCGAGACAAGTTAATTTGAGAGTTATACATATTATATTAGACATTGTAATAAACATTCACCGATAACGGACTGTACGATTGTAATGTTTAAAATCAGTATTCTCATCTACAGAAATGTAACGTGCTCCTGTAATCAGCTGCTCTGTTTCCATAGTCACGGAGCTCTGTACGTGTTCACCAGGGTGAACACGTTATTCCTCTAGGCCAGAAGCACGGTGAAGTACTAGATCAGCGTTTTCGTTAGCTTCAATGTGTAAACGAATGACAACTTTATTTCTTTTTAGTTTCGCACAGGAAACTTGCGAATGAAGGACACAGTTGACCCTCGGTTTGTTACAAAGTTTGTAAGATGTTTAATGACACTGATCTGTTATATCCTCTACAAAGAAATCTACGCCTGGGCCTTGTTGCGTGCCAATCAAATCTGTCATATTGATTTGAATCTCTCTACTGTACTCACGAGTCGACACACGAACCGGTATTTTTCCATTTTCGGAAATGTTGACATGGATCTCACGAATGTAACATCTTGTCGCTTTAGTAAAGTACCGGCAGAGCGAGATGGTTTGTGTAACGGAGTATTACCCATGTTTGACGAATGTTCCGCAATCGTATTGCTTATACCAGACGACTCAGACTGTTTCGCATTATTGACACTGTTCTTGTTGTTTGAACTCTTCGTATTTAGTTTAGAATGTATATCAATAGTCTTAGAATTGCTCTTACTCGTTTCCGTTGATAAGGGTAACTTAACGTTATTTTCAGTTTGACACTTATGTGACAAATATACATCAGGGATTCTTTCCATATAGGTGGTGGGTCGGAAAACGTTTCCTGAACTAAGTTCTATTCTTGGTCCGGTTATACTCTGTGTGGATTAGCGTGTTGAATGCACTGTGCTATCTTCACGACACCTGGACTATCTAAGAACTGTTCAAGTTGTCTGAGTCTATCTTCTTCACCGCTAGAGTACACATCGACGGCTTAATGCGTAGTCGAGACAAATGTTAATGATGGCATACATCTGTAGAGGTTTAAAATATATTAATATTATTATATATATTCGTGGAAAAATGTATCAGATTTTTTAAAGAAATTCTCGGCCATCGCCGCTGCCCCGAAGGACGACGCGTACGATATCCCGTCAAAAATGCCGTGTGGTTATCGGTACTTTCACCTTTGTATTATCAACTAACCCCACAGGCTCATATTCGTTTAAAAAATGTTCGGAAATAATGCTGAATTTACTAGCCTAGCATTATTCAATTCGACCATGCATAATATCTGATAACCATAATCCGTGAAAAATCAAGTGCGCATCTTTCAAGCGTGACGAATCGTCGATCAAGGGGAGGTGAGCTGCAAATAAAATGACCTCTGACCCTCTGCAGAGTATAGCAAACAAAAAGCCTATAGCTTCAATTATTAAAAGCAAACATGATGTAATAATGCAGATTCAGATGCAAATGTCACTTATCTCATGTACCGTTCAAAAATATCTTCAATATATCCATTTTTTCTACAAAATAACACTTTTTATAACTTCCTATATAAAAACGGTTTGTTTATACCGGAACCGAAACCGATGGTTCTTTCTTACGGAAACGTATACCGACCCCTTATATTTATCAAAATGAAGATAATATCGGTAATTTCAAGTAAGTTATATTTTTAAATATATATAAAACGACTAAATCTATCAGATAGTTTTAAAAGTTCATTGAAAACGCCCACGTGAAACTAAATTCGAGCCGCGTCACGACAAAACCAACATAGTGGGTTTGTGACCAGCATTGATCCAGACTAGCCTGAGCATCCGGGCAGTCTGATCAGGATCCATGCTGTTGGCTATCAGTTTCTCTACTTGCCATAGGTTTTATAAGCAAACAGCATGGCTCCTGTGCAGACTGCGCGGATGCGCAGGCTGGTCTGGATGCATACTAGTCGCAAACCCATTATGTTGGTTTTGTTGTGATGCGGCTCACTTATCTTAATTGAAACGATGAAAGCCCGGCATTTTAAGTGTGCAAATGTAAGTAAAATTCAACATCGTATTATTTAAGATTTGTGAAATATAATCATTGGATATTACCATAATATATTGAATAAATATTTAAAAAAGTATTACCACTTAATATATATATGTCTACAAATATAATAAAGAATGTTTACAATTTGTTTATCTGCACCCAAATGTAACTCATGAAAAATGTTGCAGTTATATAGATCTTATTGTATAATTGGATGTTTACCAAAAAAAATATCCCTTTCAATATCATGATGCCTGTACCGCGTGATCTTTTTGTGATTTGCGAGGGACAAAAGGTCCAGGCAGGAATGTTTTGTTATAGCTTTTTAAATTAAACTCTCAATGCATATGTTAATCACTAGAATGAGCGCGCTTTACACTTAATTCCATAAAAAATTAAATATTCAAAAAGAAATTAAAAATTTGATCGTATTTGTCTAACGCAAACCACAAAAAGTCACGTGTTATTAAGTCACCGTGAATATTTTCAGATGGCATTCTTAATGGCGCTTATTTTGTATTTTACTCAATATATATGAAGACATTTATACGACGTCTAGGCACTGTTAGCTGTGTTTCTGTTAAGCTAAAAATATTTGATTAGCAGAAGCCTTCACAGAATACTAATAACAAAATAGTATAAATGACTATAAACCAAACTGTCTTTTCGAAGATAAGCAGATTTGCATTTAGATGTGTCCATTAGCATAATTCTTATAGTCATATTTATCTTATATGCATATTAAGGTTATTATATTTAGGTACATTATTGTGTACAATACTGAATCTATCGGACGAGTACACGACTGTCAGATCTATATTGGACGAGGAGCTAGCACTTAAGATGTAGCCTTTGTAGGTGTCCAATGAAATAAGTGTTGTTCTCAACAATGCATATAATGAACTCTTTATTTTTTATTTGTTTGGGTCGTCAGGCCAAACAAATGATGGTAGCGAAATTCCAGACTCTAATGCTGTTAATTGCAAATGCCGAAAGTAGTCCGCTTTATATGTAACACTAAGGCCGAAAAATTCAGGGGAGATCACTGCGTAAATATGGTCAAATGACAGGCGCATTAATTTTCAAGCAAATAATTCCCGAATGGTCGAAGATTTCTAATATTGTTTTATTCTTTATAGATGTACAAGCTACTGGTAAGCGCACAAGTGTTAAACAACAGTTAGCGTCGTTACAAACCCTAATTTAGAATAATATAGAGGATATTTGTTTGTTTTGCACGTAAGATTGAAATATAATTTCACTGAGTGAACACAAGATGCAATATTTTCACGAATGAAATATATTTCAATCCTGCATGTAAAACAATTAAATTTTCTTTTTATTTCATGCTTTTTAAGTGATTTTAAGTATTTTTTTTACTGATTTTGCCGCGTAACGTCGCGCATTCTCCATTGTGACGTCATCACACCATGACGTCACATCATCAATTTTGAAATATAGTTCTGTTAAATTTCTCTCATTTTGTTACATTTTTAATATGATGTATGGTGACATCGACTTTGTTTTCCTAAAGAAGCAAAATTTACGCATGACGGCATTTATTTCTGCCTGTTATTCCATTAAGTTATGATTTTCTTTTCATCCGCATTCAGATATAGTCCGGCTACAGTGAAAATTATATTTTATAAATTTCACTAGTGGTTTATCAGAATATAATCATCTGATATATTACAATAAAACAATGGAAAGCATGAAATAAATGGTTTTCTTCAGGCCATTTATATGTAAATTTACCGTGGCCGAGTGGTTTGAGCGCTCGCTGAGGAAGCGAGAGGTCTGGAGTTCAAATCCCAGTGAAGGCAACTCTTTTTTTCTTCAAAATGTCAAATAAACATTGGATTGAATATCAGTGTTGCAATTAGTCTTATAGCCAATCTACTACAATTAAAACACTGGAGAGCATTGGTGGCACTATACAAAAACACATTGTTTTATAATCTCACGACCTTCACTTTTCTGACATTCTGAGACCCAAACAAATTCAGCGCGTTCTGTGCTTTGATTATAGAACTTTTTGACTTCAAATGCATTAAGGTATTAATGAATTTTGACCCTTAAAATACGCAACAGACAGATTAAAGTTTGCATTTGATATCTTAGACTTTGAAATGAAAAATGTTATATAGAATACAATATGGATTTGATGAAGTTTTTGGACTCTGAAAATGGAATTGGGATAAAGTGAAAAGATAAGATCCGATAATGATGTTTATTGGAACATCACGTGGTTCAAACGTTGAAAGTGCACCGTTCATGAAATAACTAATATAATTATCAATTTGATTGCTTAAAATGTTATGGTTTAAAACCATAGGATAATTGGATCAAAAACCAACACAAATTAAGTATCAAAACATGTTTCGCTTTATTAAGCTTCCTCAGTTGATACATATATTAAAATGACGTAAACGTACAAAACAAACGTCTACGTTAATAGACGTTACATTTGGCGCGTAAAAGCAACGTGATAATATTACAATAAGTATTACAATAAAGCATGTGCATATGTATGTATAAACGTATTTTTTTTAAAAAAAAAACATAGCATATATAATTTTCGAAAAGAATTACATAAAATAACTGGATCAAAAGATACATATATTTTCATAGAGAAACTAGGCAAGAAAATAATTACAACAAGTATGAAAACAACAGTTACTTATGTGAAAGTTTAAAATTCGAAAAAAAATGTGCTTTAATCACATGTTGAAAATTGTAAAAAAGGGAGATAATAATTTAGAAACATCGTTATTAATCAGTATATTTTATAAAGCTATCAAATAAAATGAAAATGATCTATCTATCATCTATTTAAAATATGGCATTATGCTCAAAATCAATTTATGTTATATGAAATAATGAAAAACCATATGAATACATTACGAATAATGTAGTATATAAATGTAACAATCAAAATTATGCGTGAATAAAGGGAGGTAATTAAATACTTATATCATCGACATAAATAATGTATTTGTATAGATTTAAATAAATTAATAACATTTTTAGATACAGTAAATGATTACTAAAATAGAACAGTCTTTTTATGCCGATATGTACTAAAAAAAATATTGACGAGTTTGTAAAAAGTTGCAAGTATATAAAATTTACTTGAACAATGACATATATGACGTTAAATTTTGTAAAGAAATTTTGCATTCAAACACTTCGGGTAAATGTTTCTAACTTATGTATCCAGTATCAAACTCCTCGCAGCGGTTACTTCCCCTGATCTGTACAGTAATAAAGTAGCAAAGCGTGACGTAACCGCTGTGAGGAGTTTGATGCAGTATGTCTCTTTCAAAAGTCTCCCCATATAATCATGAAGTTTATCAATCGGCATAAAGAAAAAGTCATCAAGTGAGTGATCTTCGGAATTGAAATGAATTGCAACATTAGAAGAAAAATTGGGATGATTATTACTTCTTATATCAAATTTATGGCTGTTCATTCTTTTTGATATGAATTTGACATACTGTATTTTACATTTTTTACAAGTAATCAAATAAATCACGTCACTAGAAGTACAATTTCCATCAAAATGCATTTCGAATGTTTCTCCAGTATTTGTACTTGTGAATTTACTATTTTCTTCAATATTTTTACAGTGAGTACATCTTTTTCTATTACACTTATTAGTTTTACCGTTCATATTCCGTTTATTTAGAGTTGAATGGGTGAGTGAATCTTGAAGATTTTTGGGACGGCTGTATGCTAAGATTGGTTTATGATAATGTAAATTTTTAACACTGTCATTTTCTGACAACATTAAAAGATGGTTTAAAACCAAAATGTTATGCATTACATATTACATCGTATATACATATCATAAAAAGTTTACAGTCAATTAGACCGACTATAGTGTATTACGATGTTTACTAAAATGACCTTTCAACAGTTAAGCATATTTATGAGACTGTAACAAAGGCAACAACATTGTTATTAGTTACAAATACTGTAGATTCCGGTATCTAGGTCAGACCCTACAAAGATATTGCCATAAAAGAACTAATTCTTGATTAATTTTCATCTCTCAGTTGGCTTTGATATGAAAAATACAAAAAGAAAGAAAAGTTCATATTACTGTTAATTGTATATTCTTTACAAATGTGTCCAGACGTCTTTGTAACTGTGTTCTTTCGAAAAATAATTAGATCCTCACAACGGTGTCTCTTTCCTCCATTTAAACTCATATGATTTTTGTTTGTCATGGCACATTTCTGAATTCAAATACAAACTGTATCATTACTTCATTAAAATTGATTAAAGTAATGATGAAGCTTTGAAATATCTCTGGTTTGAGTAGTGTTTGCTTAGCCATTTTAAATGAAAAAAAAAGAAAATGTGTTTTGTCTTTCATGAATCCGAATATGCTATAAATATCACACACCGAAGTGCAGTGTATGTATGTAATTTAATAATATACGCACTTAATGAGCGCATAATATACGCAATTGTGAAAATGTAACCAATGAAATTCCAGCGTTTGTGATCTAACAATTTAATTCACTATTGGTGTTATTATTTCCAATAATTTACTTACTTCACGCACGTTGTTTAGATTATGAATACTGATAAAATAAAATAAGCACTTATGCGTATATCTAAATGAAAAAATGGTCAATGACTATATAACATAACACAGCATAAATTGTATTGCACATAAAAATGTAAACATACAATTTATAGTCAAATCAGATTCTGTATACAGGGCCAAAAAACCCTTCTTTGTTGAGGCCCAATATAGGCTACTTCCCCAACCACACTAGCCTCTTTTTTCCCCAGTTTGGTCCTCAAAATTCCCCAGTCTTTTGAAATTTCCAATAGAATTTAGAACAAAATTAAATGATGGTGTTAAATGAAGGTCTTTTACTGCCTTATTTGTATTTTCCAGTACTTTTTGCTTTTCTATTTTGAAGAACTAGTTAAAAGTTTGTATTTAAATTGAGACCCCTTTCCCCAAAAATGCCAAAAGAACGCATATCTTCCCCATGAAAAAGGCTGAGGCCCCTTCCCCAAAAATAGTGTTTTGGCCCTGGTATAGTGTAAAGTGTTACAAGTTACAATTAGCCGAGAAGTATTGTTAACGAGTATGAACACACGGGGGGAATCACGTGACTTTGTATAGTAATACCCACGAGAAAATGACTACTGCCGAGCCCCGGTAAGAACCTTATTATGTTAAATTAAGGTGACAAACGTTTCTTAAATCAAAACAAAACCTGGCGTATCATATGCGCGTTGATTTTCTTCAAATGACAATACAAAGTGCATTATCCTACGTTTTGTGGTTTTTGAGAACATTGTTTGAATTGTGTGAAAATTGCACATTCAGCGATATTAATTTGCACGAAGCGATATAACTTGGTACCAAAATAAATGAAAATAAGCCTTCTTTTTGCACTTAAGACACCAAATCAATCATTTTATTGACGTCTGTTCTTGTAGAATTCCATATAAAATTTTGTTCGAAGGTCTGAAGCCTACAAATGCTCTTTGCAAGTGTTTAGTAAGTAAAACGAACAATTTCTGGATAGTAAGTTACACGAAAACAAAATAGTAAGTTTCACGCACAGTTTCCAATAGCTTACTTAAATGTGACGAAACTATTTTATAATTTTTTGGTTTCAAATTTGCAAGTGTGTTCCGTCTACGGTGACAGAGAAACAAATATCGAGAGAGTATTTTAATAATAATTCATATTATTTCATAATACATGTATTCCTATTCATATAATTTCATAAAAGATTAGTTAACTTAAAATAACTAAATGAGACATTGACATTGATACTCAACAATGAACGTTACACTTGGCCCTTTTTCACGTAAGACTGGACCCACATCCGTTATCTTTAGAACTAGATTTATAAAGAAATAACTGTGCAGAAGGAAATATTAAAACACCATCATTTATTTTTCAGTATTTGCATGCAATTTGGACCAAAAACGCAAAGGAGAAGACATTTTATATGAACTTCTACGATAACAGATGTCAATAAAATGATTGATTTTGTGTCTTAAGTGCAGAAAGTAAGTTTATTTTCATTTATTTTTGTACCAAATTATATTGCTTCGTGCGAATTACTATCGCTGAATGTGCAATTTTCACACAATTCAAACAATGTTCTCAAAAACCACAAAACGTAGGATAATGCACTTTGTATTATCATTTGAAGAAAATTAACGCGCATATGATACGCTAGGTTTTGTTTTGATTTAAGAAACGTTTGTCACCTTAATTTAACATAATAAGGTACTTACCGGGGCTCAGCAGTCGCCATTTTCTCGTGGGTATTACTATACAAAGTCACGTGATTCCCCCCGTGGAACAAATGTTATGATATATGTAACAGAGTTTGCATAAGAAATATCTATACATGTAAGAAACAAATGTACTTAAACAAAGAAGAAAAAATATCTGTTTACGTTGCCGAGAAGCATTGTTGATAAAAATAAACAAAGGTTACGACATAATTGCATAAAAAAATACTTACACATGTACACATTAGAACGACATTAGTTCACGTGCCGAGAATTATTGGTGACAAGTAAAAACAGAAAGTTGGCATAAATACACTTAAATATGTCAGAAACTAAGTAGAAAGATATTTGTTAACATTATATTTTATCGATATCCACAAATCAAACGGCAATTATAATATTTGCAAGATGACATAACCGTTGCATATGTACTAATCATTTATTGTCGTAGTTATCTCCCATTTACCAGTAATCATAAGGAAAAAGTGCGTTAAGTTATGTCCTATATAACTGTTAGGTTGATATTTCGGGAGTTCCATCGTTATAAATTATTTCTTTAGTGGCATGACCATCGTTTGTCGTCTTTACCCGAGACTTGTGGATAACAGAAATTAGTTGACCTGATTCAAATTGTCGCTGATAAACTGTGAACTTTAGCATTTTATTTCTAATTAGATTGGTACGAAAGACCGGTGGTGACATTTCACGTTCACGAATTCATGATTTCAAGATTTTAAATTTCATTACTTTTAGAGTGAAATGTTGAATTTTTAAATCGTGAATTCGTGAATTCATGAATTCATTATTTCATAATTTCCCGGTTTTTTTAAAAACCTGAATAAATGAAATAATGAAATCGTGAAATCATGAATTCACGAATTCACGATTTCATTTTTTAAAGTAAAATCGTGAAAGAATGCAATAGCGAATTCATGAATTCGCGATTTCATAATTTCACGATTTCTCTTAAAAACCTGAATTAATGAAATAATGAAATCGTGAATTCATGAATTCCCGATTTCATTTTTTAAAGTGAAATTATGAATTCGTGAATTCATGAATTCACGAATTCACAATTTCATCTGCACAGTTGTGACGTCACGATGTCAAGTCTGACACGACGCTTAAGCATGCGCTTAGGGCCTTTTCCGTTCAGAGTAAAGGTGGCGAGAGTTACAGGAGTTCCAATTATTTTTTTTTTAAGTAAGTACTCTTCCTTTAGATTTAAGTTTATTTGACACTTTATTTTCATAATCTTGCATAAATGTACATAAGCTTTTTCAGGTATCGATACAGTTTTAGAATCTGTCCGCACAGAGAATCCTCATTCTTTATGTTAGTCCAGCACTTTTTGGGTTTCACCAATATTCTTAAATCTTAAAAGGGATTATTTTATTTTGGGTCGATAAATAGGGGGGGGGTTACCTGTGGGGTTTACAAAAGAAAGAAAAAATGTAATCGGAGCTACGTCTCTAACTCGCATCCTCAGTGTCTATTCTAGGAGGGGGGATGGGGGTTAACTCATATTTTTTCAGAATCCCACCCTACTTTTCACCCTATAAACTAATGGATCTCGACCAAGATTGTTCAAATCATGAGCCCGGGGTCAAATCGACCTTGACACAGGGGCCACTTGATTTTACATAGAGTTATATGGGGAAATCTTAGAAAAATCTTCTTCTTAAGAATCCCAAGGCCCAAAGCTTAGATGTTTTGCATGAAACATTGACTAGTGGAACTCTACCAGGTTTGTCGAAATCATGACTTCCGGGATCAAATTGACCATGACACAGGGGCCACTTGATTTTTACATACAGTTACGTAGGGAAATCTTAGAAAATCTTTTTCTTAAGAATCACAAGGCCTAGGGCTTAGATATTTTGCCTGTAGCATTGACTTGTGGACCTCTACCAAAATTGTTCAAATCATGACCCCGGGGTCAAATTAACCTTGACAATCGTAAACTTGGTAGGATGTTGGCCATGACAAAAGCCAAATGTCAGATGAAACAGGTTTTGTTTGTTTGTTTGTTTCATTTTACGCCTTTTCCCCAACAGTATTTCAGTCATATAGTCGGGTAGCTCCCTAACCATCGTTCTTGCTGAGTAACACCAGTACTAGACTACCTTCCTCCGTGCTAAACTACCAAAGCATCTCCCGGGGATCGAACCCACGCCGGAGAGGTAACTGGATTAGAAGTCATCGACTTTAACCCGTCGACCACGAATGCGGTTATGAAATAAGTGAGCGATATAGGGACATCATGGCCCTCTTGCTTTGGTGTTTGTGTGTCTTTTCAGAACAAAAGTTTAGTCACTCACATGAAACCAAAATTTAAGAAAGTCCATCTTGGCGTCTGTCCTTCAGCTGCTTTGTCCCGTCTATATTTTGTCTTCCTTTAAAGGATAACAATTTTGTTACCAAATTTCACCATGATGTGGTGGTATATCTTATACAACACCCAGATCTGCTGCTCAAAGGCCAAGGTCACACTTGGGAGTCAGCGCAAACCCATGACCCAAGTGTAAATCCTACATGCATAGAGGGATTTAAATATTACTGGGGACAAATAATTTCCATAGTGAGGCGGAGGGTTTCGCAAAAAAAATCTTGTGTTTATTGGTACTATATCTTGCTTATACTTTAAGGTATTATGCATAGTGATCAAAGGATTTTTTCAAGCCCGCTTTCACTGAGCTCGAGATAGTTGTCAAAGTGGCTATTCAGTATTTGTTTGTTCGTCAGAAGTTATCCGTGCCATAACTTCTTTGTTCATGGAGGAATTTCATATGTCATGAATTGTCATGCACATGAGCTAGTTCACTGGGTCAGAGGTCAAGGTCATCTAGGACGATGCAATGTTGTGCTTTTGCCTTGAGTATAAAAAGAATGTGTTGCCTACATCTAACCTATGTATTCATCTTTTCCTTTGATCTGAAGCTTATAGGGTCAGGTTTGAATTAAAACGAGTTGATATGGCATTGAAATCTTAAGTACAAGAGCATGTCTAACCCATTAAATTGGCGATTAAGTTAAGCTGAGTTATGGCTCGTAAATGAAAAAAGCAAGTTGACCCATAATTAAATTGCTATCGGCATGTGACAAATGTGATCACTGATCTAGGAAAAAAGAATAGTCTGAATTTATGTATGATGAAATAACACAAGATAAATCTTACATAAACCTTATTATTTGCTATTGTTCGCTCAATTGCTTGTTTTCTTTGTGTTCTTTGTCGGTGACAGGTTGTTTGTCGTTTTGGTGATGAGCCTGTCCGTGCTCTACCTTGTGCCCTGTCCTGTTTTTGTCGGGGTCCGCCTGGGCTCCTTGCCACCGGTTCTTGTTGCTGGGACATGTGGGGATTGCGTTCCTTGAATGCCGCCTTTCCTTGTTGATCTTGTTTATCTTATTGTTTACAATCAAGAGACTAAAATTCTATGTTATGTCAATGAAACTTTGTCAAAATGATTTACCATTCATGCCTAATGGATTAATTTGAATATGGTCATGTCAGACCCAAAACTAGGACACAAGGTCAAATTTTAGAAATAACCTTATATTTATCATAAAGTCTGCCATTGTCATCAGGATTTCACAAGTCTTGGTCAAATGATCGCTATAGTGAAAACTAAATCACCATTTCAGATAGTAAAAATATGAAATATACAATTGATCGTAATTTTCTTTAAGACTGATAGTTTATCATAGTTTGTTGCCGATATTATTGCAGATGGACTCAGGTTAACAATATTGAGTCATCAATGCTGTCTTATAAATATCAGTGTGCTCCTGAAATACCCAATATGTTCATATACGATGCATTGTATTGATATTTTGATTTTTCAGCCTGAGCAAGATAAAGAAATGACAATAAAAATCGCCTGCAAAGTGAGGTCAATGTCGGGCACTCGCAGACTATCAAATAAAGAAAAAGGTGGAGTACACGAAATTAGACTGAAAAAGCATGAATCTTCTTATGCATATATCAAGAGTGAAGTTGAAAAACATTTTAAAGGGAATGTTGAACCTGGACTGGGTGATACTGGAAAATAAATCTGGAATATTGTTGATGGAGGGGATGATGATAATGATGACTCTGACAGTGAGGGTACTAAAATACTGGAAGAAAACATGAAAAGAGGGATGCAGCCCCATGGCCTGAGTTATCTACAAAGAGGGGAAGAATTTCCAGATGCAGTTATTGAAGTTGTCAAGAAATGTTTAATGTATGATATGACAAAAAGACCATGTGCTATTGACATTGTTGTTAAACTGCAACACTTGCAGAAAAATTGTAGCAGATGCTGCAAGTCTTCTTAATACCTAGTGTGTAATCACATTCAAAATACATTTTAGCTTGACTATAAGAATATCGATCGCTTAACTAACTAGTAAATTAAAATGTTAACAAGTTACGTAACTAGTTAATCTCTTAATTAACTAGTAATTAAGAGGTTAACTAGTTACATAACTAATTAACCTCTTAATTAACTAGCTAGTTAGGAGGTCAACTAGTTACGTAACTAGTTAACCTCATAATATTAAGTTGCAAAATAATAAAAGGATGGCAGTTGTAGGAATTAACATGCATTTATTTCCCGTTATGATCTTTTATTTATTGAAAAATTAACCAGTTACGTAACTAGTTAACCACATAACTAGCTAGGTAATTAAGAGGTTAACTAGTTACGTAACTAGTTAACCTCTTAATTAACTATTTAGTATATGATTATCTGATGGCAGAAAAATGCCACCATGTATATCTCAATTTTAAAGTTGATATTGCTATTTAAATGTTAATGTTTAGATGTATTTGTGTTCACTTTTTATTATAAAATATTTTATGAAGGGTTTTCAAATCCATTCGGTTTCTGATAGTTTGTGTGACCGGTCTATAAATCCGAATGGTCAAGAACTAGGTTTTTCAAGGCAACTAATCTGTCTAAAAGCTGTGTTATAAAGGGTTACTTAGAAAATCATCTGAATTACCTGAAATATGATTTATTTTTACAACTGATAAAATTATTCTGACTAATCAGCGACTGGTCTTTGTCTATTGACTCAATTGTTATCTCATAGTTTTAATCATTTAGTTAATGTGTTCTTTGATGTTTGACATGCGTTGGCATGGCATTTGCTGATGCAGCCTTCTTTCAAGATGATTAATATTAAATATCACTATATTTTAATTTGGGATTAGTTTGATCATGGTTATTTTAATTGTTTTCAATTTTACTTTTATGGTAGTAATGATAACAGTATAAATAATAAAAAATAATCACATTTTTATGGTTATGTCTGTCAGATGTCACGCTGTTTGCTTTGTGTCCACAATACATTTGTATAATAAAAAACTTTAGATGGATTTTTAATATTCTAATAACGACTATAAGCCCCTATATGCGTTTGTTGTAGGCCCAAATGTAAAATCCAAAAATCTTATCCGATGACATTGTTATGAACAAAAATGAAAAAGAAATGATGGTATTTCACTTCTAAAATAAAAAAAGATTATTGTGAAACACCACAGCATTCCTGTAACGACTACTAAGACGTTACAGCTAATAATGCCTTTATTATAATAATGTACAAGAATGGATAAAAAATTTACAAAGTGATAGTACTTTTTGTGCGGTAGTGATAGAGTTCTGAATTACAACGCTCTGTAACACCGCACTTTGGGGTCAAACGCACTTTGGGGTCCGACCCCAAAGTGCGTTAAACTTCGCACCGCACTTTGGGGTCTAACGCACTTTGGGGTCAAAATCGAGAAATTGACCCCAAAGTGCGTTAATATGCTACATATCAACGCACTTTGGGTTCCAGAGGTCTGAGGTGGACTTCAAGATGGCGGTCAATACTTTGATGATGCTTAAGTGATAAAAGTTTCATTAATTTAACCACTTAAAATATCCGATGATAATAATAATAATAATAATTTGTTCATATAACAAAATTACGGTGGCATAAAAGTGACATTTGCATTTATTTTTATTTAAGTTTTGCATACATATTTTTATTTAAGTTTTGCATACATATTTTTTACAGTTTTGCATTCATATTTTTTTGAGCTTTGCATTCATATTTTATTAAAGTTTTTCGTACATTTTTTATTTTGGTTTTTCGTACATATTTTAGCCAATCAAAACAGCCTTCATATCTCATAACAGCCAATAGTTGAGTATAAAACTAGCACAGTAGTTTGTTCACATTTCGGCCCATTTTTTGGAAACGGCCCAGTCGTTTTTGGTCGCGCAAGTCTGGTTTCGGCGACCTTTTTCGGCCCATTTTTTAAATCATATGAATTTATATAATTAGTGTATTCTTTTAAAATTATTATCTACTGTTATATTTGTGTCTATTTGGAAAGGGCTGTTGATTGGTGAATGAATATGCACCACCCCCAGAGTATAGCGAGGGGAGGGGCATTGACTTTAAACCAAGCCGACCACTAGTAAAATCTTCGCCCTGCGGGGGATATTCAGATAATAACATTCCTGCCTTATGCTCCGGAACAGCGCAGACATCACACGATTCTTTTTTAACCCGCGCTCCCCCAGGTGCAAGGGAGGTGGTTACAAATAACTGGTGTATTACAGTAATGCACAATAAAAGATCTATATAGGTCCTTACATTCCACTGATTTAGAAACAAAATATATATATGTATAAACATGTACATGTATATATCAGAGACATAGATAATATCTATGTCTCTGCTGGGACATACTATATTATCGTATGTCCCAGGTCTCTGTAATCATATATACTAAAAAGTGTTATTATCTTTTTGATACCTCCAAAAATGAAAATGTTGGTATTTGCAAATGACGTTTGCAAATGGGGTACTGTAATTTACAGATGGCGAAGTGTTTGAAAATGGTGTTTTACAAATGGCGTAATTATCCAAACCTCTACTTTGCAAATGGCGTCATGTAAAATTATGTACGAAAAAAAGTAAAAATCAAAAAAATAAAATATGTACCAAAAACTCAAATAAAATATATATGCAAAACTAAAATAAAATATGTATGCAAAACTTAAAAAGAATATGTATGCAAAACTAAAAAAAAGTATGTATTCAAAACTAAAAAAATGTATGAAAAACAAAAAAACAACAAAAAAATGTACGAAAAAATACAAAAAAAGTATCAAAAACAAAAAAAAAAAGTTGCAAATGTCACTTTTTTGCCACCGTTCAAAATATTTTAGTACAGAAATCGTGTATTCCTAAAGTTTAAAGATGCTGCGAAAAATATCCCGTTCTGTCAGTCATTTACTTGATAACTTTTGGTGCCATGTTGAGCTCCATTTTAAATATGTAAGGAATGAAATAAAATGCAGTTAAATTTTTTCCCCTCCGTAACAACCGTTCGCCAGATGCTTTTTTAATGGGAAATCTTACATACTTCTTTAGAAAGATGAATTTTATAATGTTAAAATAATGGTATCAGAGAAATGTAAGACGCTTGTTACCTGAATAAAGTAGCGATAAATGTGAAATTATTTGTCATAAAAGTAGTCAAAACAATAAAGTATTTGACTTCCATATAAAACATGTAAACTACTTATCACTATAACAGTACTGTACTCATCATTGTCAAAAAGCAACAGATGAAAAAGATGGTTCAGGTAATTGGCCAATGTGTATTTTTTGATAATATAAAAGAACATCAAAATAAAAAAGCTGGAGAAAAACAAATAAAAGCAAAATGGGCCTTAAAAATGTTATTTTTAAACCTCGGGGAGATCGATACCCCACAATCCCCTCTATACCCCACAGAATTCCCTCTATACCCCCAGTGAGAATTTTACATTATTCTGAAGCTCGCTCTTAATGTGCGACTACTTAATAAATAGTTGATATTTTTGACTGCCTGTACGGACTACTACACTGTACTTAAAGCCACATCTTCACCTAGTCAAGTTTCTAATGTGTCACATTTAGCTAAATGAATGGCTATTTTAACATATTATCAGGCAAATTTTTTTACTGAAATGTCTTACTAAGATTACCCAGAATTTATACCTTTGTCTATGCAAAGACTATCATATTTCTGTAAAATGTGTAAATAACAAACGGGAAAATGATGCATTTAGCTAAAACAATGGAGTTAATGAAAGGTGTACATTCTTTTAAAATAAATGGAAAATTTTAGAAAAACATATTTTAAGCTTAAAGCTGCATGCCATGCAGATGAGTCAAAATATTTCAATAAAATCAAACTTGAGAAATATGCACTACGATTATAGGAAATGTAAAATGATTCAAGTAATATTTTACATGTTATGTGCGGTCAATGACTGAGTTTTCAATATTTACAACTATATTCCTATTGCGTTACTAACGCATTAAGGGTTATTTATGCATATTTTGACAACTTTTTGGTAATTTACGTAAGTTATAAGTGCCATTGATAATGTGCAAATTGCTTCCTTTTGGTTATTCCACAATAGTATACATTCAAATAAATTTTCAAATTTTTCATGAAAATTAGCGTGAATCTGGAGGCGTGCTGCATTGAGGGCCCCCGATAATGTTGTTATAACTTTTGGCCCAACCCTTTTGTATATTTACATTAATGTATTTATGTATAATTGTGAAAATTTATGTATGTATATATATATAAATAAAATATGTTTAAACAAATTGATACAAATTCTTTTTTTTGGTGATTTATTTTGTGAAAGTTTTTCACTTACTAATCAAGACCATTAAAATCCCTATTGATTCAGGGCACATGTTTTGTGTCTATTTAATACCTTGATTTTTGTTTACTATTGGCTTTTGACTACACTATATTATTTAAAACATAATGAACATAAATTTTCTCTGACCCCAAAGTGCGGTCGTTTGCCTGATGTTGAAAAATGCATATGTACCTGCTTAACGCACACTTTGGGGTCGAAATTGGACCCCAAAGTGCGTAACGCACTATGGGGTCCGACCCCAAAGTGCGTAACGCACTTCGGGGTTTGACCCCAAAGTGCGTTTGACCCCAAAGTGCGGTGTTACAACGCTCAAAATTTTAAACAAGTAGTCGACGAAAAATTTTAATGGACATTTTCAGATTAACGAAGGTATTTAAGCTATCAGTGTAACTGACATGACAATTATAATGACAATTGAATCTCCTTATGAATAATTTAATGTTAATGAATGCCACACTGTGTATATAAAATGCCTAAAGTAAATCGAATCTGGCACATGTTTAGCTGCAAAAGTAAGTGAGCTTTTCACTTTTTTGACTTTACAAATACGAGAGCCGTGTTATTCAACAGTCTTTGTTTGAAGTTTTTCTTCTTTTGCTTTGCAGCAATATACCCCCAATGTATGTATGTATGTAGTATGTAAATAAACCGTGAACTGAAGGTTTGAAGATTTGTGAAACATTCAGAAAGAAAACAACAACAAATTATAAGGTTTTAAATTACACATGTATTTGACTTGATAAATAGTAAAATCAATATTACAAGGTACTTTTATGCTTTATAAACGAATATATAGTTGCTTTGTTCCCTAAAACCAAATTACGTCACCATCTTTTGTGCACATTATAACTTTTTTACCATGAGACAATCAATTTTTGTCAATGATACATAAACTACTTTTTATACTTTATTATGGCGCAAGAATAGTCGTTAATCCAAATGTTTCGAGCACAATATTTTGTTTAGGCATAAAAAAACTAACTAATATTTTTGAACATGAACTGTATACATGACACCAATAATATAATACTTCAAGTGAATTGTAAAAACGTGCTTAAACGATCATAGGAAAACCAAACCTTAACAATTCAGTTAAAATCTATAAAAGTTTTTTTTAATAAGGAAGAAAAGCCAACATGAATATTTAATTTTGTTAAGTACGTTACGGTTAATGTACGTTACGGTCAATTACGTGACCAGGCCCCAGGACATGACCAAAACTGCTAATAAAAGTGTAAGGACAATCTTTGATGAAACTATAATGAATGTCAAAACCAGAAGCGTTCTGCAAGGCTCAAAAGTTTTTTATTGCTGCAAGTGACTTTTAGAATGGAATTTTCAGATATTCTTATGTTGTGTGGCTACCTATTTTAATTTTTTGTCAAATATTTCGTGGTATTTTATCAGAATGTTTACTAAATATATTAGATACGATATATAAAAGAGTTACCTCGGTAAACCTGACACATTAGTTTAGTTTAAACTTATTTATTTTAGCTCGACTGTGAAAGAAGTTCTTATACTTAATATATAAATCATTCTCGAGTCCGCTTCCTGGAACCAACCAGTACTGGTGCCATATGAGGAATCATGGTCGTGACCCGTTGGGGTTCGAACCCACGATTCCGAGGTTGCGAGAAAGACGCCTTAACCATTAGGCCATCGCCCCCTGAAACTTTATCGTGATATATATGTACAACGTTAAAATATAACATTATTTACAAAAATAATCTCAGAAATATTTTGTTCTTTCAATGGATGGGAAAAACCTAAAGGGAAACACACAAAAAATTCAATCACTACAAATGAAATGGTGACTGAACGTTTCTACCCCCCACCCCCAGTTACGAGTTGACACTAGACGATTCTACCTCAACCAGTGCATTGTTATACTTTTCGGAAAAATATAGAATAATATGGTTAAATATGTTTTGTCTACAATTTGTTTTGAAACATCCGGAAAATTCTGGAATGGAATCGTCCTTGGGTCGAAACATTCATAGGGAAACAGCATTTGTTACCTTTGTTGAAGTGTAGCCAAAATCATAAAAAAGTGGAACATTTTTCGACAAAGTCATAACAAGACTGAAACCGCTATTTAGTGTGCTTAAAAAAAGAAAGTGTTTTACGAATAAATGACATACTATTACGACGGACAAAAGTTGCCAACGCTTACCCTGCACTTAAGTACAAAGAAGCTAAAAATATTAAATACATTATAAACATAAACATAAATTATGTAAAGATGAAAACTTATATTGTTACATTCGATCAATAAATTATATGATAGATATATAAAGATAAAAAGCAGCTTCAGTATTCATCAGTTCCACTCTACTGTTAAAACTTATCAAATCAAACAAGTTAATAAATTCAGGCAAACATTTGACGTGTTTGATTGCCGCATATATAATGTTTTACATATGTCTATATCACAATGGTGAGCATTGTGGTGAAAACTTTTCTTCTTTTTCAACTCGGGAATGGTAAAACAAGATCTCAGTTTTTCCTTGAGAACCATCTTTCTTTGAACAAGATGAAATGTCATGCAAGTTTTTGTCATAAAATTTTGAAAGATCGCATAAAAACAATATAATAAAAATTGTCGATTAAAAATATCTGCATCATTATAAAGACCTGTGCAACGCATATCTTTGAATAAGTTGATCCAGAAATCCATGCCTTGTAGGCGTAACATTGCCCATGAAGACTCTATCCTTTGTTTCAAGTACTTTTGCCCACTAAAAACCTTCTTCGTCCTGAATGGGCATCATCATGGCCTTGTCTGAAAATATCTGTAGCTGACGAACTATTACGTTGTCTGTGCCCCGATCACTACGAATTAAAGTTGAAATAATGGCGCCTAAATTCTCAACGGTTTGTAGAAAATATCTTGCAATTATTTTTGGATCGTAATTTCTTTTTCCAACAGATAGCCACAAGATTTTCGCCTACTATATCCATCAATTGACATTGTATAGCGAATCCGAATGACTTTATTGTGTCATATCCTTCAATATGCCAGACAAAATTATAAGGACCTGGACAAGAATTTGTCGTCAGAGTAATCGCTTTCTCTTTTCGCCTTTCCATTCCAGCTGGATCAGCAATCCACATTAATCGAAGAACGGTTTTTAAAACGACACATCCTTAGTCCATACTTCAGCCTTAGTCGTTTCCACATTGTTTTGTACCCAATACATTTCCCACTCCCTGAAAAATCCTGAAGTATTGCTCAAATCGCTTCGTCCATCATTGCTTTCAGGGATCCGTCGACGTAAATTTTAGAGATTTAAGTAATCTTTTCAAATGTCTTAAAACTCAATTTTATTCCTATGCACAAACTAAAAGAGCACTTTATATTTTCTTTGTACTTATATCCCATGGTGAAATAATGGGTTATAACCTGCATTGTAGTTTCATGATTCGCTGCGGGTCTTTTGAATACCGCCATAATATCCTTTTACATGCGACAATAGCAGAATCTGAAAAATAAAAAAAAGAAGGATTCTATCAGTGTTTAATTCACTACATTCTTTCATAAAAATTTTAATTGCTGATCAAGGCCGTAGGACAAGGTAGGTCGGTTGAGGGGCTTTTAACCCATAATGATTTTGCCTAATGTTTCACGGAAGCGTGCAACAACCAAAATGAGCCAGTTTTTTGGCAAAATCTTTGAAGATATTACGTCACATAATGATGAATTATTAAAATCTTAAATTATTGTAACTCATATGAATATCAAATATACTTTTTTTTTTAAAATCTATAAATCTGATTTTGGCTCGTTTGCTTATACTTTTCTTCCATTCATTAAATTCAATGCTACCAGAAACAAAAGCCAAGTTTATAATCAGTTTTAAGAAAAACAGTTTTAAAATGAAAAACAGAGAGAATAACAATAACATTAACTTTAGTGTTTTTATGATTAAACTGCCAAATCCATCCCCGTCAAGATGTTTGAAGATTTTTCAAAATGTACAATCTGATTATTAAATCTGTAACTAGATATATATTGGATATATAATTCAACAATCACATAAAAAAACAATTACCATTGCCAAATTGCTAAAAAAAACGTGCCATGATGATATCCTGTAATATGCACAGATTCAAATGAGCTTTTCCTTTCACAAATTGTCTGACCGCGCATGTCATTTCTGACGTCACAGATAGAATTATTGAAATAATGAAATCGTGAATTCATGAATTCATGAATTCGCGATTTCATTATTTCACGATTTCACTTTAAATAATGAAATCGTGAATTCATGAATTCGCGATTTCATAATTTCATGATTTCTCTTAAAACCAGAATAAATGAAATAATGAAATCGTGAATTCGTGAATTCACGAATTCACGATTACATTTTCTAAAGTGAAATCGTGAAATAATGAAATTGCGAATACATGAATTCACGATTTCATTTTAAAAAATGAAATTGTGAATACGTGAATTCATGAATTCACGATTTCATTATTTCACGATTTCATTATTTCATTTATTCAGGTTTTTAAGAGAAATCGTGAAATTATGAAATTATGAATTCATGAATTCACGATTTAAAAATTCAACATTTCACTCTAAAAGTAATGAAATATTAAAATCTTGAAATCATGAATACGTGAACGTGAAATGTCACCACCGGTCTTTCGTAGATTGGTGTATTGCGGTGTTGGTGTGTCGTCACCACGACTTAGCTATCTTGTGGCCACGACTTAGTCACTCGTGGCCACGACATATTATCTTGTGGCCACGACTTAGTAACTCGTGGCCACGACTTAGCAACTCATGGCCACGACTAAGCTATCTTGTGGCCACGACTTAGTCACTCGTGGCCACGACATATATTATCTCGTGGCCACGACTTAGTAACTCGCGGCCACGACTTGGTAACTCGTGGCCACGACTTAGCTATCTCGTGGCCACGACTTAGTCACTCGTGGCCACGCGATAAATAAAAACACACACACATGTCACATTTGTGCCACCGTAAATATTACATTTCCTATTAGTTAACACTTAATAATTTGTTGTATATAATTCTATTAATATAAAATATACTTTTCCACGATATCACTCCATGAACGCTGTTACCTATTTATTGCTTGTTTTCGTAATGCTACATCAGATTCTGTTACTTTATTCAGTGTACTTGAGGAAAATGATAGAATGATATTCTTTAAAAGGTAAGATTTAAGAATATATTTTAATGACTCGTTTAATCTATTGAATATATATTTTTTCGTTTGCTTCCTTAAAATTTGATAACATTCTACACTCATTCTCACTTAAGTACGACATTCCATGTCTTCAATGTTCTATGAAAATTTGTGGAGATATATAAGCCCGAACATTCTTGTAAAATGTTTTAACAATTGGAACTGCATCAAAGATTTAATTTGAGCGCAAATTTACTAGCCTATTGGTTTTGATTTTGCTAGTGACAATCGTTTTCGCAAGGAAGTGGTACGAAAAACAGCATGTCTTCAACTAAATCGAAGTACGTTTCATTGCACGTATCATCGTACAAAAAGTCGTGGTTTACAGTAACTACAGCATATTTTCGTTATTCTATTGCAGATTTTGACATATAAAACTGTTTTTGATATTACGAAAATTAATGTTCTCAAAATCAAATTTGAATTGCTTGTCTTCAAAGTCGAAAATCATTTACGAGTCTTAATTGCAAAACAATGTTAATTATACATGGTAACTTATAAATGGTTATTTCAATAGCAAATATTAAGTCTACAGTAATAAAGTTCACATAAAATACGAAGATTAAGAGTATCTGTGTAACCATTTTGTTCAGGATTTCACGTTAATTTGGATTTTACAAGCGTAATTTTTAGAAAATCATTTACGAGGCTCATCAATACCATGCGTTTTACAATATATTTTCAATTATTTCAATGTTATAGTACTTCAGATATCTAGAGCGGATATTTGTCTTGCTTATATTCTGTCATTTATGTAAACCATTTCACAATTTCTCATATAATTCCCTTGTCAAACAAAATTTTTCAACATTTACGAGCCAATCATTTACGGGACTCACCGTATTTAACATTCTCTTGTGATTTATTCTGCTAAATTTGTTGAATTATTTTAACTTGTTAATGGACGTTGGTATTGTTGGAATAATATTCTTCCACGAAAACAAATAAGTATCCATGTTTTTGAAACATACGCATCTGAAGTTTGTTTTTCACTTGCATATAGCTTCTAAAAATCATAATTGTATACATTGCTTGCAATGTATACAGAGTTATAAGCTATATCTCAGAAAAGATACAGGTTTAATGCATTACCGAACAACATCCACTCCCGGATAAAAACCGCTATAGAAACTAGTTCTTCATTCTGCAGTAGCGGTACATTCCGACTACACATCATTAAAATAGTGTTTTGCAAAGTTGTTTTAAATGCTTTGAAATTTGCAGATCGTTCATTTTCATGAAATAATAGACTCTAATTCCCTTTAAAGAAAACAAAAAACTAACAGTTCATTGATAAAATCGTAGTTTATACCTACGCGTTAAACTTCGCATATACGCATGCGCTTGCCTAGCATGAATGAATACATCGTAAATATAGTAAAGTCGTCAGCCGCTTATGCTAAAACAATACAAAATAAGCTTTTTTTAAACCGCTAGTTTGTTGTGATTAAATGTCCGATTTTAAAAATGTATTACAACCAACATAGAAAGCTTTGGATCTTAGCTTCATCACAATATAAACTTCAATACATCTTTTTGACTCCAAAGTATTTAAATTAACTGTTAACCTACCATATGTCAGACCATTTTACATGCGATTTATACAGTGAGATACGCAATGATAAGAATAGCCTGTCGTCTGCTAGTTTCTAAAAAAGTGTATATCGGTGTATTGTATAAATGGGACGAAACATCTCAGGTAGATATTAAATAAAATAAAATTCCCGATTTACATTTATGCAATAAAATTGCCTAAAATGTTTTACAAAATAAGTATGGAGCACCGTCACAAAATTTACCAGCGTATACCGGAAAATGTTTTTTTTCAAAAACTGGCAATTAGAATCGTGACTTCGAAAAAATAGAAATTTCGTAAGCTATTCTTTTGAATACCTTTTTTACACATGATTTTCCTTTCACTTTTGTCTGGGATGTACTATAACGTATGTAGCAACGCTATATGTCGCAACGCCGCTATATGTCGCAACACTAACGCTAAATGTCCGCAACGCTGACGCTATATGTCGCAATCAACGCTATATGTCGCAATCGCCTCTACCGCTAAATGTCGCAACGTTGCCGCCATATTTCGTTGCCGCCCGCATATTTCGCACAAAAATTGATTGCCGCTAAATGTCGCAACCCGGCCCTTGACGCTAAATGTCGCACTTGGTAGGAAAAAGTAAGTGTTAAAACATTTAAAGTTTATAACCATTTATACATGAAAACATATCCTAGTAACCAAACAAAAGTTGTATTTCGCGGTCTATGGCAAAAACCTTATATGGCCTGTTTTTTGATAAAAGGGATGGATTTGGTTTTCTCAACCACGGACCAGGTGTGAGATCAAACTTTCTCTTTGAGGATGTCTTTCTCACAAAATGCATCAATAAAAACATTTGGATATACATGTATATATGTTAATATATAACTACCGCTTGTTAATTGACTTTATTTTTATAACTGTTCATAAGCAAACTACATGTAGTATTGAATAATACCCAATTGATCTGTTAATCGCTAAGGGGGGACTATACTCTTAAAATTATTTTTTATTTTCTTTATAATGTTCATGCAAATCTGACTAGATAGGCTTTACTACATGTAAGTATTGAACCTATAATACCCAAGTTGCGTTTGATCTGTTGATCGATATTCGTAAAACTATGCGGTTGGTATTGGTGTTTGACGGACTCATGCGGTAAGCAGGGGAGTGACATTCAGGATAGCTTGGCTAGCTCTGAAAAGTAAAGAGGGGAGGAGTGTAGTGGTTGAAGGTATATAGGCCAACTTCCATCAGCCTTGCTGTTAGATTAACCTTTTAACGACGTGGTTGAGGTGTCCGTCTACGGGACCAAGAGGTCTGTGGGTTCAAAACCCGGTTGGACCCTTGGATTTTTTTCTGCCTCCTAATTTACTTTAAAAGTTTACAGGTACATATATATTCTTAGAACAAATTTAAAGGAATTCAACTGATAAATTAATAAATGCAATGGACTATAACATGAAATTCCATAAACGACAGCCAACTGTTGACTGCTTACTGCTTACTGTCAACTGCTTACTGTCAATTGCATACTGTCAAAACTGCTTACTCCCCACTAGAAAAAACAACAACAACAACAACAATTAGATAAATAAATGAATTACAAAAATGAATAAAAATAAATAAATAGAGGTATTCTTTTATCTGTTTACATGTAGAGGTTATAGGCTGACCCATGAAAAAAATAGAGAAACTAAAAATCAAGCCAAAAAGAAATTGTTTTATCATAATACTTATAAGTGAAATATTGAGAAAATACTGATGAAATAAAATGCGTATTTTCAATTTTGGTATTTTCACTGTAAAAAGCTATTTTTTCACTGTAGTGAAATATATTTTCCGTATTTTCACTGCTGTCCTTGCCGGACTACTTCTTTCTTCTAAATACAGACAATACACATAATTTAAGGAGAATTCTTTCAAATTGTAATGTCAAAAAAAGAAGAGAAATCTATATGATAAACAGAACAATTCAAGTTTTTTCTATAAATACAGGATTTTATTATCATCTTGTGGTATGGAAATTATCATATTTCATTCATGGCTACCGCCACTCATAAAATAATTATTGTCTTGCCACTAGATGAAATAAATCCTGTATTTATAGAAACACTTGAATATCCTCCATGAATTATGTCATAATATGTTCAAAAGCAACCAGACATAAAATCGTATGTATTAGATATCTAGATGTATATTAGTAATGATAATTCAATAAGCATGAACGAATGTTTATTTTTTCTTGTGTGCGACAAATTAAGAATAATTCAAATATCGATTGAATTATACATCCAATTTGTCGTTAGATAAATCATCAAAGGGTGATAATAAGACAACAACTTAATACATGTGAATGTGAACAAAATATTACCATTCACAAACGCATTCGTTTTCTGATGAAAACGTGACTTAAAACAAACCCTTTTTCGATGAAAGCGATGCTACGCAAACTTAGAGCTGAAAACGAGGCGAACAGTAAGAAAACGTCACAAACGTATCTATGGAACAGTGAAAATGAGGCTAAAGAAAAAACGTCCAAACGCAACCGTGTACGACGAAAACGAGGCAAACAATAAGAAAACGTCAAAAACGTGAGCATGTTTTCAATTACAATAAAAACGAGGCTACAATAAGAAAACGTCACAAACGTATATATGTAACATTGAAAATGAAACTACGGGAAGAAGATGTTACAAACGTAACTATTGTTACGATAATAACAAGAAAACAACAAGAAAACTTCACAAACGGCATGTTACAATGCAAACGAGACTACAATGACAAAACGTAACAAATGTACTGGAATCTATTAGACTTTAACAAAACGCGTAACAAACATCTATGTAACGATGAAAACGAAACTTAAAAGAAAAATATAATCTATTCCATTCGCTTTAGTATAGTTGGCTCAGAAAGTAGTCCCAAAACCGCACTGACATACTCGTATATATTAATATTTTGGAAATGAATAATTTTGCGATTTATGTCGCCAGAATAAGGCAACTGCCTCCAAACTGACAGAGGTCCAAACAGGAATGTTTCTACCACATATTAAAAATTATATTAAAAACACTTTTCAAGTGTTTTGTTTGCATCTGCGTGATGACATCATCTGCATACTTGGACATGACAAAAGTTCCAATAAAAATGATAATAAAATTTATCAATATCTTTACAACGTGCATCTATTTGTGCATTTTATCTATGGTCTTATGTTTAAAGTCAAAGTGTTAAAAAATTGTTACGTTTTGACAAGATTCTTGTCATTCAGCATATTGCAGATGTGATATATGTGAGGAACAAACTTTGCTTCGAAATAATTTAGAAACATCAAAAATGAAACCATGGTGAAGACGATACATTAAGTTAACAAATGTATCAGTTTTACGAGGAAAAAAGAGGATAAAACATATAAGGGAGAATATGAGATAATAATTTAATTCATCACACACCCGTGCCGATTTTGCGACTGCGTAATTATGGTATTGCACGACCGTGCATATATTTTGACGTGACGTCATTAGCGTTATACAAACATAGTGTAAAGACGCGCTAAATTTTAGCGTTATATTATAGGCGCGTCAATGAAAAAATGACTCTTACTTTCACTTTAAACGGTAATTTATTTTGGGTATGTGATAAATAGAATATTAAATTCGTGTAAGTTCATTATAAATTTTATTGCACTCAGATGCTCGCCAGAGGCTCGCATAATATAATTTTATTCAACTCGTGCAATAAATTCAGTATTGAACTTACACTAATTCAATATCCTCTATGTCATAAACGTGTTCGTGTTCATGTAAATCAGGAAATAGAGTAACCATTCACAAACGTGTCCTTGTTTCGATCAAAACGAGAATATACATGTAATTAGAAAAAGTCACAAACGTAACCATATTGCAATACAAACGAGGCCACTTAATTAAAGGAAACGTGAAAACGTAACTATGAAAACGAGGCTACAGTAAAAGAAACGTCACAAACGAATCCATGTAATAGTGAAAACGTGCTTTACAGGGAGAAAACGTCATAAACGTTTACCATGTTACGATGAGAACGAGGCTACAGAAGGTAAAACGTCACAAACGTAACCATAACGAGGCTACAGTAAAGAAACGTCACAAACGTAACCATGTAACAATGAAAACGAGGCTACAGTAAAGAAACGTCACAAACGTAACCATGTACAATGAAAACGAGGCTACAATGAAGAAACGTCTCAAACGTAACCATGTAACAATGAAAACGAGGCTACAGTAAAGACATGTCATAAAACGTAACCATGTAACAATGGAAAACGAGGCTACAGTAACAAACGTCACAAACGTAACCATGTAACAATGAAAAGAGGCTACAGTAAAGAAATGTCATAAACGTAACCATGTAACAATGGAAATGAGGCTACAGTAACAAACGTCACAAACGTAACCATGTAACAAATGAAAAAGTGGCTACAGTAAGGAAACGTCACAAACGTATCCGCGTTACAGTGAAAAACGAGGCAAACAGTAAGGAAACGTCACAAACGTATCCGCGTTACAGGGAAAACGAGGCTACAGTAAGGAAATGTCACAAACGTATCCGCGTTACAGTGAAAACGAAGCAATAGTAAGGAAACGTCACAAACGTATCCGCGTTACAGTGAAAACGAGGCTACAGTAAGGAAACGTCACAAACGTATCCGCGTTACAGTGAAAACAAGGCAACAGTAAGGAAACGTCACAAACATATCCGCGTTACAGTGTAAACAAGGCAACAGTAAGGAAACGTCACAAACATATCCGCGTTACAGTGTAAACAAGGCAACAGTAAGGAAACGTTACATAGAGGATATTGAATGAGTGTAAGTTCAATACTGAATTTATTGCACGAGTTGAATAAAATTATATTATGCGAGCCTTTGGCGAGCTTAATATTATTTTATTCAACGAGTGCAATAAATTCAGTAATGAACTTACACGAATTTAATATTCTATTTATCACATACCCAAAATAAAGACCGTTTAAAGTGAATAAGAGTCATTTTGCATTGACGCGCATACAGTATAACGCTAACATTTAGCGCGTCTTTACACTAGGTTTGTATAACGCTAATGACGTCACGTCAAAATATATGCACGGCCGTGCAATACCATATTTACGGAGTCGCAAAATCGGCACGGGTGTGTGATAAAAACGTATTCGCGTTACAGTTAAACGCAGGAAAAGAGACTATAGTAACCCTATTATAATGAAAACGAGGCTACAATAAGGAAATGTGACCTGCAATAAGGAACACTTAACAAAAGTATTTCATGTAATGGTAAAACAAGGCAAATGTATCATTATAAAAATGAAAATGATACTTCATTATGAAAACGCCACAAACGAAACCATGTTGAAGTAAAAATGAAGCTACAATATCAAACCATTACAAAAGTATCCATGTAACGGAGAAAAAACGAGGCTTAAACAAAGCGCAGTATAATATGAGAAATTGGACACAGTAGGCTACTTCGGATATCAAAATATTGTTGTATCCCCTGTCGTATAACGGAGAGAGAACACACTGATGTTTCACATTTTATTACTCAATACATAAGTATATATCTGCTCTGGACAAATACCAAATTCGAATTACCTAGACTGGGCTATTCGACCACTATTTATAATGACAGCTATTAACAAAACCTGGTCCGTGGTTGAGAACCAAATCCATCCCTTTAATCAAAAACTGTTTCTATGGCCATACAAGGTTTTTGCCATAGACCGCGAAATACAACTTTTGTTTGGTTACTAGGATATGTTTTCATGTGTAAATGGTATAAACTTTAAATGTTTTAACACTTACTTTTTGTGTCAGTTCCATCTGTTACTTTTTTACCAAGTGCGACATTTAGCGTCAAGGGGTTGCGACATTTAGCGGCAATCAATTTTTGTGCGACATATAGCGGCAACGTTGCGACATTTAGCGGTAGGCGATTGCGACATATAGCGTTGATTGCGACATATAGCGTCAGCGTTGCGACATTTAGCGTTAGTTGCGACATATAGCGGCGTTGCGACATATAGCGTTGCTACAACGTATCGTATGTTCCAGCTTTTGTATGCCTTAAATTTTTGAAAAGAAATATGTTTCGAAATTCAGCGAAGATTGCCTGATTCAGTACGGGTAAAAGTAAAGATTCGGCCGCTCGACCGTTCGACCCATTACAATTCGTCGAACTTGGGATATTGACGTATGGAGCTAAATATAGGTATATGTGGCAAGATTCGACGAGAAGAAATAATCATTTGAAACTGTAAATCAGTGTAAGCATTAAGAAATAAATACATTATGTTATTTTTATCTGCTTATATTAATTGCCGAAAAACACCAAAAAAATACCGAAAAACACTTAAAATACTAAGAGGATATTTTTTCGTTTGCGTGAAATATGGAATATATTTTCTCGAAACATGATAAAATGCCACATATTTTCACGAGCCGGTTATTTGATGAAATGGGTTCAATAATATCAGTTTTAAATCGATGATATATACAATTGGTATAATTCCAACAAAATAAGTTTTATTTACTTTTTTCTACCCTTTAAATGATTAAAATTTACTTTCTTTTTGCAACCAGTGTAAATTAGAGAATGATTCTATTCTGTATTAAATGCGATATGAAAGTGTTTTTCGGCAACGTTACAGTCTAGCGTCAAAAAAAAAACATGGAAAAGCCGGAAAACACATTTTTACGGGCATTAAAATAGTCGTAGTTAAAACAAGAGCCGCTATTTTTTTTCCAACCTTTTAAATGAATAACTATTACTTTCTTTTGTTACGAATGTAAAATGTCAGTGATGTTTATATTTTTATAAATACAGCATGAAAGTGTTTTTCGGCTACGTATCGGTCTAGCGTCAAAAAAATGGAAAAGCCCAAAATAAAAAAAACACACATTTTACTTGCGATGAAATGGACATTTCAAAAATAGAACTATTAAATAAAATTTTCAACCGTCTAAATGAATGATTATAACATTATAATTTATGTGTAAGAAATGTAAAATATCAGTAATATTTTTGTAATAAACATTGTATGAAATTGTTTATCGGCTATGATACTGCCTAGCGTCAAAAAGATAGAAAAAAAAACAAACAACACATTTTACTTGCAATAAAATACTATATATATTTTTTAAAAAATGCTGCTAAATACATTTTCAATCGTTTAAATGAATAACTATGACATAGAATTTATTACCTTTGTAAAATGTCAGTTATTTTTTGTAATATGTAGAGTATGAAAAAGTCAGTGGTGAAACTTATAGGTTGGCTAGCTCAGGGTGAGGTTAGCCTGGGTTCCAGTCTGTCGATTTTTTGTTATGTTTCTGTTTGGCAAAATCGACACTATCAAAACGACGAACGAATACGGAATATTAAGCGCATATGTTATGAACAAAAAAATGTTATGAATAAGCAAAAGCTATCAACGCCTGAATCCCAGGCTATGTGAGGTTTTAGATTGTTGAATGTCGGCCATCCATCTTATGTCAACTCTGGTCTGTCCACATTTAGCATCGTCGGATACCCACGGCCGAACCATTTACATTTATCAGTTAGGTATCAACCACGTGTATCCGATGCTGACATTACAGTTGTTAACAATCTGCTGGTCATTTAGTTTGTTAACACTCTACTGGTCAAACTTTTGTCCCAAATGTCACACAACATCGTAAGAATGAGTGTGACAGGTTTTGCTCGAGTTTGAACATGGATCACCTTGGTTGAAAATCAGAAGTATGTCACAGTAGCCAAAAAATAGAAAAAAAAAATGTTTTAGCTCAATGGTTCATCTAAAGTTAAGAAGTTGGTAACACAACCTGATTATGGAAAAACCCTTGTTAACTTGCTGTCCAATATAAATGGATTTCTTGGAAAGGTTGTTCATGAAGACTATATGTAACAATTATTGAATAATGAAAATATTACAGTACATTTGAATTGTTGTGATTATAGATTTCATTTTTATTAATTAACGATAAAGTAATGCATTTGAAAATAAATGTGTAGAGATAAATACAACACACCAGAATATATTTATTAATGCATCAAAGTACAGTACATAGATGTACTGTAATTTGGTAATTAAGTCTTGTAGGATGATTCAATTAATTGACTTTGTATAGAGTTCAAACCAGATCATGTATTTTATCAGATAGCACCACTGGAAACTCAATATGACTGTTTCAATATTCTATACTGCAGTCCATTTAACGGGTGTTTCAAAAAATGATTTCTTTATTGCTCATCTATCAGCTTGTCCTAGCAATACACAGATGGAACATTACCTCTTCCTTGACTCATAAATAACTTTTGAAGAAAAAAGCCTTGGTGCATGTGAATCACTTGTTAGGGACATTGATCTTGGTCAGAAGATGATCCCTATTGTTTTCGAGGTCAGTAGGTTAAAATCAACATGGCTTTGATGTCAAAAATGGATTATATTATCAAGCAATGTATACTTCAGTACTTTCAGTGCTTTGATTTTGATATTGTAATTGGTATTCAGACGTTTTGACTGTAATATTTTTCAATGAATACTTACTTTCATATACGAATACATTCAAACTTATACTTTTATCACAAAAATGAAGTAAACATGAAAACAGGCGTGTCCCGTATCTGGCTGAACTGTCCCGTAAATGGTAAAATTAATTTTGGAATATTCATTCGAGTAATAGAAAATTTTGAATCCACGCTTATCAATGAAAACGCAATAATATTAGAGTATCTTGTATTAATTGTAAGATAGAAGGTTCTTTGAAGCAGATATAGTGAGAACTAACTAGTATTTGTCCTTAATTAAACACATTTTGAAAACTTTATAACATTTTCATAGATGTTTCATTTAAATGGACAATGACTTCTCATGCATCTAGATATAAAATATTTTAGTTTATCTAGAAACTTAATATCTGTTTAAACAAACATACTGTACATTGTTTTGCAGTTCAATTATAAGATAATATTAATAAGATTGACTTGTCCCGTAAATGACCAGAGCGAAAGAAAATTATAAAACAGTGATTTTCTCAATGATTGTGATATTTCTATGAGAAAAAATGTTTGTTTTGATTCGTACTATTGTTTTCGTTCACACTAACTTGGATTTTATGCAAATCTAGCAATTTTGTTGAACTTCTAAGACCATTTACACGACCTTTTACTCATTGTTTTACTATTTTCAGTTCAATTGTTTAAATATTGATAATAAAGCCCAATCTTGCCAAAGGAATATCTATTCCATTTCATAAATAAATATAAGTTAATCTTCAATCATTATAAATATATAATTCAAAGTATTTACATTTCTTTCTGTCAATCCATAGCATCTGGAGACTGGGTCACTTACGGGACAATTGAAAAATCATTTACGAGTCCTTAATAAATTGTCAATATATGAGATGACGTATATTATTTCACATTTGACAATTAAATAATAAATAAGTTGTTACTTCCAAGAATTCGTCAGTAATTTTCACATTTTCTTACTCGTCCATTGTATGGACCTGTAAATTTTGTAAGGTTATTCATTTTGAAAACGAGATTTAAGCATATTCGATATAAATTGCATTTCCATGAGTTGTTTTTAAAAAGATTTATTTTTTGTTAGTTCAAGGATTGATTCTCATTTCCAGATGTTCATATAAATAGATGATAGAAAATTTATTTCAAGAAACAAAATAAAATCGCCATACCATGTGCACAAATTTAAGGACTCGAAAATGACGAAATTTATTTTCTGGTTCTATCTAGAAAACCTGTAATAGGGAAGAATCTAGGACATCTGTACTGGTAAAATTTTATATTTAAGATGTCCAGATACTTATAATTTTGGAATGGAATAAAATTTTGATATTCAAGAAAGTTCATTTTTCAGTTCTAGAATTTATGAAATGTCGTACTTAAGTGAGAATGAGTGTCTAACGTTTTACTGAGTCTAAAGACAGTCCAAGAATCACGATATAAATGAACAAAATGAAATGAGTAACGTACCAGAAATGCAACTTAATGTCTTGAAATGATACCTGTATGGTCCTGGCAAGTTTTTTTTCAACATTACCATTTGATTAAATGCAAAAAAAATTTATGTTTAGCTTATTAAAATGTTAAAAAAAACAATCTTTGTTGTATACAGTTCAATCGCTTAAAATTGAACTCTTTATTCCATTTTTATAACGGCCCATTGGTTGGTTCAAAATTAATGAGTTATTTTTAGCGCACCTGTCACAGGGTGAGGAAAATGTGCAGCCTAACCAGGACTCGAACCCGGGCCCACGGAATACCGTACCGCGACTCTATCGCCTGAGCTATCCGGTCACTTACACATCCTCTCCCAAAAATAGTGAACAGTTCTGAACCGTGACATACCCAGGTGGCTTTACTGAATTTCGTCCTCGAATTTCACAGTTACAGAGCAATGGGAATTAAACTCTCAGCTATATTCAATCACGGTCCCCCGTTGGGCGCCAACTGTCACAGGGTTAGAAAAATGTGCAGTCTGACCGGGACTCGAACCCGGGACCCTCGAAATACCGTACCGCGACTCTACCGACTGAGCTATCCGGCAACTTACACATCTTCTCCCCAAAAAGTGAACAGTTCTGAACCGTTACAAACCTTTATAAGAAGCTGAGTGACATGGTAGCGGTCTCTTTCGGATAAAAACTTCCAAGAAGGTAGCATATAAATTTTCAAATTATTTCAACTTAAATTTAATCTAGCATGATCAGGATCCATGCTGTTCGCTGACAAACCGTATAACAAGTAGAGAAACTGACAGCAAACAGCATGGATCCTTAGCAGGGTGCGCGCGCTGGTCTGGATCCATGCTGGTCGCAAACCCATTATGTTGGTTTTGTCATGACGCGGCTCATTTGTTCTTTCTACATAATTTGTTCAATATACTTAGAATAGCTCATGACATTAAAATACAAAATCTGTTCTCATATAATGAATTTTGCTACAGTATTATGAAATAAATGGTATCTATTATGTTATAAAGACTGTTTGCATACGGTATTTTACGGCATATTCTTTTCTGTTATTAAAACAAATATAAAACAAATGCTTATAGCATTATGCAACATGATACATTCTGTTATGAAGATTTTTGCATATGGTATTATGCAATATAATCTATTATACTATAAAAAGTTTTGCATAAGGATATATTCACATAATCTCTTCTAATATAAAGAGTTTAGCATATGGTATTATGCAACATAATCTGTTCTGTTATAAAGAGTTTAGCATATGGTATTATGTAACATAATCTGTTCTAATATAAAGAGTTTAGCATATGGTATTATGCAACATAATCTGTTCTGATATAAAGAGTTTAGCATATGGTATTATGCAACATAATCTGTTCTGTTATAAAGAGTTTAGCATATGGTATTATGCAGCATAATCTGTTCTGATATAAAGAGTTTAGCATATGGCATTATGCAGCATAATCTGTTCTGATATAAAAAGATAAGAAGCATAGAATGTTTTGTTATAATAAGTAATGCATACTGTATAAATAGCCTTGATTAAATGAAATTTGCATACAGTGTTATGCAGCATAATAGTATTATAATGAATTTTGCATATGTTATAACGCTATAAAAAACAAAGAATGTTGTTTAGGGTTTGCCATTGCAAAGTATGGTCCGGCAATCCGATTTTAGCTCATTTTACTTTAAGTTTCATATAGAGTCCGATGTCGGGTTTATGCGATGGTAGGAGTTAAGAAGGACCACAATTTTAGCTCGTCTTTTGGAATAAAAGGGTGAGCTATTATAACAAGAAAGCTTGAAGAAGTGGTAACAAACAGAACAGAACATAAACTTTGAGATACCTTAAACAAAAAAAGAAAGTTATAAGGATTTGTTATTGCTAATTATGGTCCGGCAATCCGATTTTGGCTCATTGTTACATTAGGTCTCGTTTAGAGTTCGCTAATTATTATATTAGGTTTCGTGTAGAGTTTGCTAATTGTTACATTAGGTTTCGTGTAGAGATTGCTAATTGTTACATAAGGTTTCGTTTAGAGTTCGCTTATAAAACATTAAGTTTTCGTTGAATTCGCTTATTGTTACATTAGGTTTCGTTTAGTGTTCGCTATATGTTACATAAGGTTTCGTTTAGAGTTCGCTATTTGTTACATTAAGTTTCGTTTAGAGTTTGCTATTTGTTACATTAGGTTTCGTTTAGAGTTCGCTATTTGTTACATTAGGTTTCGTTTAGAGTTCGCTTTTTGTTACATTAGGTTTCGTTTAGAGTTCGCTATTTGTTACATAAGGTTTCGTTTAGAGTTCGCTATTTGTTACATTAGGTTTCGTTAAGAGTTCGCTATTTGTTACATTAAGTTTCGTTTAGAGTTCGCTATTTGTTACATTAGGTTTCGTTTAGAGTTCGCTATTTGTTACATTAGGTTTCGTTTAGAGTTCGCTTTTTGTTACATTAGGTTTCGTTTAGAGTTCGCTATTTGTTACATAAGGTTTCGTTTAGAGTTCGCTATTTGTTACATTAGGTTTCGTTAAGAGTTCGCTATGGTATCCTCTATTTTGGCTCATCTTTTCTTATTCTATTTTTGTTTTCTTTTTCTTACTTTTGTTGTTGTTGTTGTTTTCAAATATAAAAGTGTTTGATCTGTAAATGTATATAATTATTGATTTCTTAATTGTTTATATGGGTTGTTTATATGGGTTCTTCTCCATTGTTAATTATTTAAAATGACATTGCAACATGTTTGTTATAACGACGTACCTATGCTTATAAGCTTACAAGAAATAAACTCTGTTCTATTATGTTCTTATAAAGCTTAATTCATCAGGCATGCACGTGTTTTTAGCAGAAATCAATGTACGTGTATATAAAAATTGAGTACTTATAACCAAAATAAGTTTTACTTGCAAGGAAAATGTCATTCCTTTCTTTGAGTTCTGTATGACATTTCTTTATTAACATAACTTTCAGAAATTTTAAATTCAATAGTGATATAATTGAAGAATTAATGAGGTAGAACAAAGTTTAATAACAATAAAATTGATCCTTATTTCATACTTTCCAGTGTTTAACTGTTATATCAGATGATTATATTCTGATAAACCACAAGTGAAATTTTTAAAATAAAATTTTCTCTGTAGCAAGACTATATTTGAATGCGGTTGAATTAAAAGAATATCACAACTAATTGGAATAACAGTCAAAATATATGCCGTCATACGTAAATTTTGTTTCTTTAGGAAAAGAAAGTCGATGTGAACATACATCATGTTAAAAATGTACCAAAAAAAGAGAAATTTAACAGAATTATATTTCAAAATTGATGATTTGACGTCATGATGTGATGAATTTATACAAGATGTTAAAGACTGATGAAAATAAAGTCTTATTTGGATATTTATTTTATCATTTTTAAATTATAAGATATATTGCATACCTTGAACAAAGTTTACCTTAACAAATTCCTTGCGGGTACACAAAATATAATCATCTTTATATACCTGAAAAGAATGACATTTATTTTGAGTTTTTTCTTGTTGCGCAGTCAAAGTAGTTCCGAATGTTGATATAAATCAGATTTTAGAGTTTTACGATTTTATCTCTCTTCAGAATGTGTGTACTTCAGAATGTGTGTAGTAACTTTAGCTGCAAAAATATAATGAGTATTGGTAGGAAGAATGTTATTGATATATTTTGTATGTATTCTTGAATAAAAACAGCGCGCGCAGGTATAAACATTAAAGGAGATGAAAACGAAGTTTGACGGACGTACAGAGTCGAGAAGTTGCGATAGCTACCCGTATATAGTTTCATTTTCAAATCATAGCTGTCAAATGACTTAAAACTTACACTATATGCAAACATAGCACCATGGGGATATGGATATTGAAACCCGGAATTACCTATTTAGACGTATACTTTAATGCCAGAATAGCGTTGATGAACTCTTTTGAAGTGCATAAAAATTTACAAAAGCCCTCGAACGTATTCATGTTCTTAATAGTTTTAATTCAAATACCCCATTCTGCAGATGATAATGCAAAAATGTACATTTATCCTCTATTATTACTATATAATATCCTTAATTAAGATTTGAATTTTAAAAAGAGATTTACAATACCATTACAGTTTCACTCTGATGTATATAAATTGTACCATTATTTATTTTTAGAATAAAGTAGGGTTCGAGTTCAAATGTGCAGGAATATAATCACGAAGACCGATAGGCCTGAGGGATAAATTACATAAAGCGTGCATTATTATACTACAATGCAAGAAAAATTAATATATATTTCCATTCTAACATGCTGATAAAAAAAAGAATTGATGAAAATATGCATAGAAGTTAGTTGCCTGACATCATTTGGTTTATTGTCCCCCGCCTTTTCGAGTAAAAAATGGGGATATAGAAATAGGTTCCGTCCGTCCGTCTGTCTGTCCGTCATACTTTCAAGTCCTGTCCATAACTTTGTCATTTATCAAAGGAATTTGAAATAACTTAGGACAAATGTTTGTTATAATAAGACGATGTGTCATGCGCGACAACCAGACCCCTACCACCAGGGTCAAGGTCGCACTTGCTCATTCAAGGCCAACCTTGTCTATTTGAGGGTATATGTCGTGTCCGGCCATAACTTTCTGATCTTTGAAGGGATTTTGTAAATACTTGCCACAATTGTTCACAATAATAAGACGATGTGTAATGCGCAAAACTGGTCACCTACCTCCATGGTCAAGGTCCGACTTGGAGGTCAAATATCAACATAGTCTGTTATAGGGTATATTTTGTGTCCGGTCCATAACTTTTTCATAGATCAAAGCATTTTGAAAATACTTGCCACAAATAGTCACATTAATAAGACAATGTGACACGCGCAACACCTGCATCCCTACCTCCAAGTTCAAGGTCACACTTAGAGGAAAAAAATAACATAGTATGTTAGAGGGCATACTTTATGTCGGGTCTATATCTTCTAAATAGATCAATGGATTTTGAAAATACTTGGCACAAATAGTCACAATGATAAGATGATGTGTCATACACAACACGAGCACCACTTCCTCCAAGGTCAAGGTCACACATACAGGTCAAAGATTTACATAGGGTATATTTTGTGTCCGGTCTATCACTTGTTCATAAATCAAGGGATTTTGTTAATACTTTGCACAAATGTTCAAAATAATGAGACGTTGTGTCATGTGCACTTTTCACTTTATTTCTACTGCGTTAGCAATGGAGTAAGGGGTATTTTTGTGTATTTTACACCCTTGTGATTGTAAGCTCTGTTTGCAATGTGCAAATTAAAATACTTGTTCGCTTCACAATGTTTACTTTTTAAATACATTTTCAAAATTTTCATGACAAAAAAAGTATCTGGAGCCATGCTTCTTTCAAATCATGGCTGAGTTAATACGTTTAATATATTGATATCTCAATACCTCATTCTACCTGATAGTCTTGGTAGTAAGTCATCTTTTATCATTTACAAGACAAAACCAAATCATATATAATTCACGATTCGTAATCCTATCGGTATTATTATGAAACGGCACCCTCCTTGCACATGCGCGGGCCATTCTTTTGCGGTTGACAGAAACATTAGCAATGTTCATGGAGACATGATATGCAGAATTTTATGAAAAATACCACAGAACACTGGAACGTTTTAGCTTTGTCATTTCCATAGCCCCCCCCCCCCCAAAAAAAAAAGCAACAACAAATCAAGAAGCGTTGTGTTAAATTAAAAATAATAAGGTTTCTGTTAAAGCCGTGGTCTTGTAATTTTTTTAAGTTAATTATCAACACTATAAAAATAGCATTTGTGCCCGTGGCGATTCTTATCAGCTACCCTGAATTAATACACACTTGCTTATCTTAATTAATATGTAATAAAATGTGAATCTGGTTCCTCTACTAAGACTCGGTTTTTTGTTTAGAACCATACTTATTAATTAATTGTTATCCTTAAATGAATCTCAGTGACAACTTAAAGAATATTATGAATGAGATTGGTACTGTACGGAAAGGCCGGTGGGGACTTTTCAACTTCGTGAATTCCCAATGTCATCTTCGTGAATTCAAAGTTTTAACATTGTGAATTCATGTTTTCAACATACGAAATTCACGATTTTACGATTTCAACTTCATAATTTCACGATTTAACATTCACTTGAACTTCATGATTTAAGATTCACTAATTCACAATTTCAACTTCATGAATTGAATATTGAACTCTCAATTCAGGGAAACCGTTTTGTCTTTTGTGGCAGCATATATTAGGAAATTCACGACCATTTGAATGAATTAATTACAAGTTGGGTCTACAAAGATTTATACCAGTTTATCTATATGATAGAAATGGAACAAAACAATACATATAACACGGAAATCGCAAATTTTATTTCAAAAGTATAGTTACTTTCACAATAAAAATAAATAAATAAAGATTGATTAGTAGAAGTATGAATGTTTTAATTCCGCAACTGTTATTGCATTATGTAACTTAAAAACATAAAAATGGCTTTTGTTTAAATGCGTTTCAATAAAACATTATTAAACAACATTATTTTACAAATTGTCAAGGTATTCCGTAGTTCTTTAAACAGAGCCGTAGCGATTTCAAGTGTGCTTGGCTATTGAAGTTGATCTCTGTCCCGACCATGCAGTTACTTCTTCTAGGAGCTGTACAAACATACCCCTACAGCTTACCCTTTGTGTCAATGAAGAGTACCCTTGAGAAAGGACATCTATATCATTGAGTTCACACAGAGGTGGACATGCACTGTTCACACCATTGAATACTTGTGGCTTATAGTACATCATATCGGGGGAAACGCCTGTTGGGCTTTCAATCTCAACTTGTCTTCGAATTCGGTGGTGATTCCACATTTCATCTACGTTATCAAGATCTTGCTGGATTAAAGAAAGAAAGCAAAACCTGACACATTCAATATGGACGGGGGCACCATCATGCAAGTAGCCAGAATCGCGAAGACCTTAAAAAAAGTTTTTACAAAAGGTTGTAAAATTGTCTTTCAATACACCCCAAAACTTTTCAATACGCTGGTTTGAAGTTGATCGCCCATATAAGAAGCTTTTTCTTCCAGACGAACAATCGTCATTTATAGATCTCGAACGACCGAATTTTCTGTGCCGTAATCCGCACGAACAACCATCTGCAGTTGATTTATTGTTTTAATGTATTCAATGTAATATCTTGCAATAATCTTTAGATCGTTATTTGTGTATGCTGCTCTCAGCCACAGCACATTTCTTGAGTAACCATCAGTAGCCCCATGTATTGATATCCCAAAAGGTTTAAGCTTATCGTATCCGTCAATGTGAATAATAAAGTTAGGACCACCATTGACATATATTCGTCTGCGTAACCGACGCCTTAACCGTAAGTTGACACCAGCTGGGTCCATCACCTTGACTATTTGTCTCACTGTGTCTTGAGTTGCAGCAACTTTACCTGATGACTGTAATACTCTCCAGATTGTACGGTAGCCCGAATTTGAGAAACCACAGTGGCAAAGTTGCCTTACTTCGTTTATAGCCCTCGGTAAAGGAGAGTACAAACCGTATCTTCTTAGTCCTAAGCGTTGAACGATCCGACGGATCTGTCGAAGAGTTATCATAATGTTGTGTGCACAGCAAATGAATCCACATATCTCTTTCCAGGTATATCCTAGCCGGAAGTAATAGGTCACGAGAGCATATCTTAATTTGTTTACTTTAAATCCAGGAAATACTGCTCCCACATCTTGATTTAAGAATAAAAATAACCAAATGTCTACCTGAAATTATATGAATTGTGAAAAAGAGTATAAATATCTAATAATAAATTTTCCTATGCATAATAAAGGGAAACACAACAAGTCAGATTTTTTTTTACCCATCAGAATTTTCGACTTCGTTAATTTACTTTTCATAGAATTAAATTGAAAGATGCACTAATCGATTGGTAAACAATTAAAAGAACAAACGTGCAAGCTTTAGATAGTATAAAATATGTTCTTACCAGTAATTGTAAAACAGCCATAGGTCAGTGACAAGAAGAGAATGCGTATTGATCAGTAAGTGATATTGAAAATTAACACAGTCATGTTCGAATAGACAAATAGAAATTCATTCACCTTTGCAGTTATATCAACATAAGATATGTCAAGTTGCATGGACTGATGTTGAGAAAATATTAACATTTTATCGAAAAAAAAAATATATCGATATAAATTAGATCGTCTTATGGAAAATGTAGACAAAAAAAAATAGACGTAGAAAGTTCCAATGGCAAGACGCCTTATTTATTTACGGTTAAGCGAAAAGAACCACAACCCCCTATTTCGGTTATCGCGTGTTAAAAAAAATGTCGAAACATGCAGCAACCAAAAGCCCCCTATTAAAACCTCGAACACGCCATCTCGGGCGGGTAATTCAAGCTTCCATAGTTCTGTTAAATAAATGTTAAAGGTGCTCTGTCAAAGTGCAACAACTACACACGAAAGAAAGTATCTTGAATTCAATCCTTGCTTTCACCGGCAACCAATGAAAGTCGTGCAATGTAAGTCAAAATTTCGAGTTACTAAGTCGAAATTTCGAGTTAGTAAGTCGAAATTTCGAGTTAGTATGTCGAAATTTCGAGTTACTAAGTCGAAATTTCGAGTAAGTAAGTCGAAATTTCGAGTTAGTAAGTCAAAATTTCGAGATAATTAACTCGAAATTTCGAGTTAGTAAGTCGAAATTTCGAGTTAGTAACTCTAAATTTTGAGATAAGTAACTCTAAATTTCGAGTTAGTTAGTCGAAATTTCGAGTTAGTAAGTAGAAATTTCGAGTTAATAAAAAACATACACCTGGCACTAATGCTCTTCCGTAGATATAGTCCGGCTACAGTGAAATGATATTTTATAAATTTCACTAGTGGTTTATCAGAATATAATTATCTGATATATTGCAATAAAACACTGGAAAGCATGAAATAAATTTAAATAACATAATTTATAGCCTCCGATTAGTATTATACGTCACGTTGTAGACGCCACACCCTGTTTACGTTAGTGTAGTATAAGAATTCGTCTTTTCATGTTCGTACCTTTATTGTAATATACAAACATAACGTAAACAGGATGTGACGTCTACAACGTTACGTATAAATAGCGGTAGACGGTACGTGCATTTTATAAGAGCACTAACGTACATATCTTGACACTGGGGGCTGCGAAATGATATAAAATGCACGTACAATGTGTTGAAAACGTTTTGAAATATTGTTAAATAGTGTATATTCAATGAGTTCAATACTGAATTTATTGCACAAGTTGAATGCGAGCCTATTATTTTATTCAACGAGTGCAGGATTTTCATTGGTTGGGCAATATCTCCAGTTTCGTGTATTTGTCAGTTCCTTTATTTCTTGCACTCTGTTTTCTACTAATCGTTTTTTTCTGTTTAGATGTTTGTATCCAATGCAGAACTGTCTGACTATCTGACCACATGTAAGTTTTGTCTGCATCTACTGAGCATGTACGTTGTAGATAACATGCGAGTCGAGAACCTACAACAGCGGCCATCAATTCCAATCGTGGTAACGTCAACGTTATTAGAGGTGCTACACGCTTTTTCGCTGTAACAAATGTAGATTTCTGTTTTCCGCACAAATAGGCTACATCATCATCGACGAAGATGTTAAATGTACATGTGTCGTCTGCTCTACAACAAGTATCGTCTGCTTAGTAAGTACTTGGTAAGTTGAAACGTGGAATTTTAGTTTTCATAGTCAGGTTCAAATCTCTAACAAGAGTTGACCATCTATTTTGTAGGTCTGCTACGGGTTGTTTAATTTATTATATTAATAAATTAATTGTTGTAAGCAAAATTCACGAAAACGGCCAAAACAATTCAACTTTATCTGTATCTCGTGCAATTTTGTACACAGACACTTGGGGTTTGAAGCTCAAAACGCCTTTAAAAATCAAAATAAAATGCATATTTGTATATAATAATGTATATAATAATACACTATAGATGCTGAAATATGATTTTTTTCAAAACGGCTTATATTAAGTTTTTTATATATATGATCAGTACATGTGCTGGGATTGACAAATATGCATTTTATTTGGATTTTAAAGGCGTTTTGAGCTCCAAACCCAAAGTGTCTGTGATTTTGTAAACTGTTTTTGTATGTCCAATCGTTTTGTACTTTGTATAAAAAAAATTTTAAAAAAAGTTTTAAATTGGTTTCTTCCAAATTCCCGCAAACTTTTCTTTTTCACTTCACTTCGTCTTTATTCTCTTACAAGTTAAAATGTACAGTTGTTCTTGCATTAATTCTATAAATTTATTTGATAAATTTTTGATAGGAAATAACTTATTATTAAGTTATTTACTCTCTTTGTATTAAAACGCTGTGGTAAAATTATTTTCATTTTATTCATTTACTTTACATAATTCTTATTTGTATCGTTCAATTGTTGTACTGTTGTATTTTATGTATGTTGTATTGGGGTATCCCAGGAATACTTGTACTTCCGGAGGTCTTGTAGCATAATCTTTGCACGAATGGTAACTGACTCAATATACCAAGCGGGTCATATACTAGGACGTCTGCTGTAGTATTTCACGTTTGGTGACGTAAGCTGTAACGGGAATGGGTTTGTCTATGAATGATAATTCATCTGTTTCTGTGTTCCATGCCAAGTACTTTGGTGACTGTGTCGGTGTCAATGCCTTGTTCGCAAATGATCACAAAACTTGGCTATTGGAAGCCCATGATCTAAGGTTGAAAATTCCGTCTGACATTATATCTTGGGTATGTCGGAATAAGTTAAGTATACTAGTATATCTGACTCAACTGGAAAGCTTGACAAAATGTAATCAACGTATAAGTCTCTTTTTAAAATATCACTTACCCAGTTTTGTTTTTGTTGAATACTAAAGAGATTTGGTAAACATCTTAATAGGTTAAACAGACTCACAATATACTAATCTTTTGTCATGTCAAACTTCTTACTTGGCATTTTACTAATGAATCAAACACTAGGAAAATAGAAAAAAATCAGGAAAGAGCTTTGAGATTTATTTATGATGATTTTAACAGTAACTATGATCAACTACTTGAGAAGTCCGGCCTTATTTCTTTGAAAGTTAAGAGATTAAGAGCAATTGCTTTAGAAACATACAAAATTCTAAATGATATGTCTCCTGTTTATTTAAATGATTTACTACATCTTAAACATTCGAAATATAATTTTAGACACACCAATATTGTTGAGGTACCTTTACCAAGAACTGACAGATATGGTAAGAAATCTTTCCGGTATGCCGCTACCAAACTTTGAAAACAACTTCCAGATAATTTTAGACAAACTTCATCTTTTAACCATTTTAGATCATTGATAAATACAAGGGGAGAACTGCTCCTGCACTTCATGTAATATCACATAACGCATGTTCATCATCAAAAAAGAAAAAAACAAAAACAAAATGTTGGCAGCGACATGCTGGATGTTTCAAGTTTTTAGTTACTTTTGCTTTGCATTTGTTTCATCACTGTGCTTGTTTTAATTATCTTATTTGAGCTGCTTTTGTGTGCTTTTAATGGGATATATTTATTTCTATTTTTTATGTGCTATGCTTTTGTGTGCTTTTATTGTAATAGATTTATTTCTATTTTTATGTGCTATGTATCATCTTTTATATACATGTATAACTTGAAAGTTTGTGTGCACTAGTATGTTAATGTCAGGAGAGATGTTCATTATGCATATTTTAACCTTGTCATTCTATTGCTTAGTCCTAACCATGTTTTATTTATTTATATATAATTTGCTCTTTTTATAAGTTGGTTTGTCTATGCATTTTATTGTGTGTATGTATGCCTGATGTTCCTTTGCTTAAATGTTTGTGTGTTTTATATAAGCTGTGATGTGTGATCTTAACCTTTAATATGTATATTAATGGATTTTTTTATTAAATCTAATATGTATTAATCTTACTTTTGTATGCTACTGATGAATGCTAGTACAGTGCTGTTTGTCTACTCTATTTGTTAACGCAATGCTATTTGTCTTATTTTATCATAACCATTTTCGTCATTTATCATATCTTAAACATGTGCCTAACGGCCTCGCCATTTTTAAGCAGAAACACCCCTTGATGTCGCCCCAGCCAGTGTTATACCCTCGTAACTAACTCGTTTCATATACTATAACTATTACATGAAACTCGTTAGTGACGGGGGTATAACACTGGCTGGGGCGACATCTCGGGATGTTTCTGCCAAAAAAAAAATTGTCTCGGCCTAACGGCCTCGCCATTTTTTAGCAGAAACACCCCTTGATGTCGCCCCAGCCAGTGTTATACCCTCGTAACTAACTCGTTTCATATACTATAACTATTACATAGCGGTAGACGTCACGTGCATAAGAGCGCTAACGTACATATCTTGACACCGATATCAAGTGTTTATCATATCTGGCATTTGTCAGCACGTTGTCTCTTTTTCGAAACATAATTTTAATTGATTATATCTGAAAATAAACATATTAAGCTTCCGATATCCGGAGCAATTTATAAAATATCACTTCCGACTGTTCGGATATGAGCATTAGTAATTTAATATTTTAATTGATATACATGTAGTTGTTAATATTATTCTATTACAAATTGTCTGGAATATTTAATGCTCTTATTCAGCCATGGATAAGGCGAAAATCTAACATTAACAATCGACGACGAAGCAAAACCTATTTTATAATATTGTATTTTATATAAAATGTTCAAACTCTATTAATTTTATGTTATACAATAACAGTCATGACGGAAATTTTATGCCAACCATAAATAAAATATATGTTGCATTTATAAGCATTTGTTCCTTTTTAAAAGTGACTATGTTGGAAAAATAAATGCCTTCTAACATGTGCAGCTGCCATTATTCAATCTTAAATGTTCAATATGTTAATGGAAAATGAAGAATGAGCTGCCTACACGTGTCGGTACGTGTATGCTGTGTCTATTAAAGACTATCAAAATACAGGGTACACTCTCGATACATTACTACACAATTTACAATGCAAATATCATAAAATTATATGATGTAGAATGCACGATGCTGCGACCAAAATGTATATTTTTGGTCCTAGATGTAATAGGCCGCGGGAATTTTTTATAAATGTAAACCTTACTTTATTCCTTAATATCCAATAAAATTCGAAATATAAAAAATACCTACATGCAAATTTATACCATAAAATGTAACGTTACATGTACCTATAACCATTCCTTTCCTTCCTGAAAAGGGGGAAAAGTGTGCTATAATTTGAATAAGGGATAGCCGAATATACGCCGTTAAATAATTATTAATAAAATGGTACACATTTAACCATATTTTATGTCTTGTTCTGTCCTGTTCTAGTAAGTTCTTGACTGTCAATTCAGTAAGGTAATATTAACTATCCAAATTTAAATAAAATCAAAGGGCTGCAAGCTCTGTGGTATTTTCTGATCTTTGCAATCTAAATCAAACTGACTATCGGTATGTATTTTCCTATAAAAGTTTATTTTTAGATACTATAATGCATCTTACGCAACGACTGCGTTAAGATTTTTTCTTATAACAGTTTGAGATTGATACATATGGAATTTGCATGACTAGAGTTGCATCAAAAATCATTTTTTATGACAGCCACACTTTATCCTTGCATATCGTGGCTACTTCCTTAAAAAAGATACTTCAAAAAAAAAAAAAAAATGTTGCCTCGATTAGGATTTGAACCTTAGGCCTCTCACACCCTAAACGAGCGCGATACCCCTGCACCACGGTGAAGTAATACGGGGAAGTCAAAGACCGGGCCCGCGAAGCGGGTCCGGGCTTTGCCTTGCCCGGCTATGGACTACACGTGAATATTTTAAAGAAAGTCAAATAAAAAACAATTAGAAAATATATAGAATTCTATATCTATCAATTATTTAAAAAAAAAAAAATTTTTAAAAAATTTTTTTAAAAAAATTTAAAATAAATTTTTATTTTTTTTTCAAACCCAAAAATTTTATTTTTTTTAATTTGAACTTTTTTTAAAATTTTTTTTTAAAAAGGGGCCCTTTTTTTTGCCCAAAAAAAATTTTTTTTTTTTTCCCCCCCTAAATTTGGACCCAAAGGGGGAAATTTAAAATTTTTTTTTAAAAAAGGGGGTTTCTTTTTTAAAAAAAAATTTTTTAAAAAATTTTTTTTTTTAAAAGGAAAATCCCAAAAAAAAAAGGGGGGAAAAAAAAAAAAATAAATTTTTTAAAAAAAAAAAACCCCCCCCCCCCAAAATTTTTTGGGTTTTAAAAAAAAATTTTTTAAAAGGGGGGAAAAAAACCTTTAAAAAAAAAAACCCAAAAA